>NC_056737.1:1349248538-1349418538 GCF_019279795.1 Protopterus annectens
GTAAGAAGCACTGCATGACAGTGAATTATACTCTTACTAGGGCTTCTGAAAAACAGATTGTCAGCTCAGTTCTTCCATTCTAAGTGAATGGAACAGTATTGTAACAGTACAGCTATGGGCACTAAAATCTCAAATACAGTGGACTTGCAATGTATTATGGGCTAGATGTTGTTTTAGAACAGAACTAATTCTCATCAGGATGTCTGCCCCCAGGAGGGCAGTCAGGGGTACAAACAGAATAAAAATAGTATTTACTACTTCATTGTGGTACATACAGGTTTGCAAAGAGACCAACTTAAGGAAAAATAAAAAAATATATATTTTTGAATTATTTTCCTGTAGTGGTCCTTTAACTTTACAAATCAGGCAGCTGGAAAACCTAAGGGGTCAAGATAGAAGCAGCGGAAGGGGTAGAGGAATTGCTAGAGGATTCAGCAAAAGTGCTGGTCGAGGGGGAACAAGATGCAACTGGTTGGCAACAACAAGCTGGCAGTGTCCCTCCAGCTTCATCTAATACATCTTGCTTTAATTGTGGAGAAGCAGGACATTGGAGAGGTGAGTGCCCACACAAGCAAATGCAAAGAGTCCAAGACACTTGGACTGAGTGGCAACCAAACTATTATAATGCAGTTTTTCCTGCACCACCTCCTCAAATTGGAAGGAGTCAAGAAGCTCCATACTGACTAGGTCAAAAAAAAGAATACAGAAGTGAATCTTAACCCTCTACTGCCAATAGATCAAAGATGAAAATAAATTAAAAGAAAACCCCATTTCTGGTGGACACTGGAGCTACAAGGTCAGTGCTAAAATTACTTCAGATAGTCGAATGCCAGTATCAGAAAATAAAGTAAAGGCAGTTAGAGTAACAAATACTATGGTTACGTAACCTGTTTCAGAACCCATCTCCATTTCTTTAGGTCCGATTGAAGAAAAGCATTCTTTTCTTCTGAGTACTATTGCACCAGTAAACCTACTAGGAAGAGATTTGTTATGTAAGCTGGGTTGTACTATTTATTGTACCCCAGAATAGGTATTTCTAAATGTTCCAACAGAATCGGAGGGGGAAGTATTGGCAGTTTTAGCAGAAGCTAAGGAACAGTCTGCTGGAAGCATACAGACAGATGGAGAGTTACTACAGCAGGTACCTGCCAACTTGTGGGCTAAGCATGCAAATGAAGTAGTTATACTGAAATCAGGAGAACCAGTAAAAATAAAATTAAATCCATCAAAACCTCTCCCCAGAGTACCACAATATCCACTAAAGCCAGAAGCAGAGCAGGGACTCAAACCTATAATTCAGTCTCTAATACATCAAAGAATAATAATACTAGCTAAAAGCCCTTCTAATACTCCTATTTTCCAGTAAAAAAGCTAGAAAAGGATACTTATAGATTTGTCCAAGACTTAAAGCCTGTAAATAATGCAGTGCTACCTACTTTTCCTGTTGTTCCAAATCCAGCAACAATACTGAGTTGCATACCACCTACAGCTACTTTTCTGTGATAGATTAATGTTCAGCATTCTTTTCTATGCCTATTCACCCTGACCGTCAGTTTCTGTTTGCTTTCACTTATCAGGGACAGCAATATACATGGACAGGATTGCCACAAGGATATACTGAATCTCCTTCATTATTTTCTCAAATTCTAAAAAAAAGATTTGGAGAATGTGACATTTCCAGGTGGGTCTATGTTAGTACAATATGTAGATGATTTACTAATAGCATCAAACTCCTTTCAGCAATGTCAGCAGGATACCTTGCATCTTCTGACTATCCTTACAGAAAAGGTACAAAGTGTCTAGAGAAAAACTACAACTGTGGTCATCTCAGGTACGTTGTCTTGGTCATTTAATATCCCAGGGTAGCAGGCAAGTGTTACCATCTCATACTGATGCAATATCTAAGGCCCCACATCCGACTACTCAGAGACAGCTTAGGTCTTTCCTAGGTATGACAGGATGCTATAGACAGTGGATCCCTAACTATGCAGAAATTGACAAACCTTTGACAAATCTTTTAAAGCAGAATATACCAGATCCTCCCCTTTGGAATAGTGAATAGGAAATCTAATTTCAGAACTTGAAGCAAGCTTTAGCTATTGCCCCAGCTTTAGGGTTACCAGACTATGGTAAGACTTTTATTTGATTTTGTCATGAAAGAAATGGATTCGCACAAGGAGTACTTGCACAAAAACATGGGGACAGCTATCGTCCATTGGCTTACTACAGCACAGCACGTGATTCTGTTGCAAAAGGTTTTCTACCTTGTTTAAGGGCAGTTGCCACTGCTGCCATTTTAGTTAATCTAGCACAATCATTGGTGCTTGGGCAAGATCTCACAGTAGCTGTCCCTCATTCTGTATAATCTCTTTAGCTTAAAATGAAAACTCAACCACCCTCGACTGCACGTCTAACTAGATATGAACTTACACTTTCTGATCCATCTATTTCTCTGATCCACTGTCCTGTTCTAAATCCTGAATCTCTGTTGCCTACTGCTGAGGACGGTGAAGAGCATGATTGTGTCTGTGTAACAAACTATTGGCTTTCTCCTAGGGAAGACTTAAAGGACACTCCTATACCCAATGCTGACATGCATCTGTTTGTGGATGGTTCCTGTGGAAGAGAGTTGATCTCGGGAATTGCAGTCTGCACCAAGGAAACAATATTGTTGCAACAAAGATTAGAGGGTGTTCACTCTGCTCAAATAGCTGAGCTAGTGGCTTTGCAAAAAGCCTATGAGTTAGCCAAAGACAAGGTGGCCAATATTTTTACAGACAGCCGTTATGCTTTCATGGTCATGGTACATGACTTTGGGCAACTTTGGAGAGAGAAAGGGTTTTTAACCTCTTCAGGAAATCAAATTAAAACTTCAGGGTACATAAAATCATTGTTAGATGCACTTTTGTTACCTAAAAGCTGTCTGTAATCAGATTTTGTGCACATCAAAAGGGGTTAAACATTGTTACAAACGGTAACAACTTAGCAGACCAAGCTGCTAAACAAGCAGTAGTAAATTGTTGTAAACATCTTTGCATGTTGACAGCAACAAACTACAACAGTAATGATGTGTTTGATTTTGCAAAATTGTCAGCCTTTAAAGCTGAAGCATCACAGGGAGAAGTTCTGAGGTGGCTCAAGGATGGATGTAGAAAATCCTCTGATGGCATATGGTGACATCCGGATGGCCGACTGGTGGCGCCTGTCTCTTTGCCCCAGTAAGGGCATATCATCTATAGGCCCATACAGGTAAGACAGCTTTATTTAATCAAATTACCCAACGTTGGTATGCCCCTCAAGTCTCCTTTTTGATACTTCAGTATGTACACAATTGTAGTATTTGTTTGGAATATAACATAAGCAAACATGCCAACAGCAAATCTGCATGTTTACCTCCACCTTGGGGACCTTTTGTTAATATACAGCTGGATTTCATCAAGATGCCCAAGACTAATAATTTACAATTTATTTTGGTGGTAGTGTGTATGTTCTCAGCATGGGTGGAAGCTTACCCATGTCACAAAGCTGATGCAGTCACAGTTATTAAAAAATTATCTGATTATATACCGAGATTCGGTATACCCAACATTGTTAACAGTGATCAGGGAACTCATTTTAATAATAATCTGTTTAAAGAGTTATGTAAAGCTTTTAATACTAAGTTGAGTCTTCACTGTCCCAACCATCCTCAGTCATCTGGATTAGTGGAAAAGGTAAACAGGACCCTTAAAAATAAAATTTTGAAGATTTGTGCTGAAACCCACTTAAAGTGGCCCGAAGCCCTTCCCTTAGCATTAATGAGTATGAGGGCCTCACTGAATGCCACCAGGAAATTGAGTCCATATGAGACATTAATGGGGAAACCCATGGCCCTTCCAGCTACTCCTCCAGTGGGAAATGCTGATTTAACTTTGTCAGATGATGCTATGATTTCTTATTGTAGGAGACTCCTTAAAATTTTGCAGCAATATCATCGAACAGTAAGAGCAGCATTACCAAAGCCTCCTGACAAACCCTGTCATCAACTACAACCAGGTGATTGGGTATACGTGAAAGCTTTTCAGAGGAAAAACTGCCTGAGCCCAAGGTGGAAGGAGCCTTTCTAGGTCTTGCTCACCACTCTAACTACAGTTCACTGTGCAGGACTACCAACGTGGATCCATTTGTCTCATTGCAAGAAGACCTGTCGTGTTGGGACCCCAGACGAATCATCGCAGCCAACAAAGGGAGATCGAGGTGTGACAGATAAATCATCTGCCCAGTGAGAAGGTCAACTTCAGTAACAGTCTATGATGAATCCAGTGACAACAGGTACTTTTGCTTTGTTTCTGCTGCTGCTCCCTTCTATAAACTGGTTGAGGAAAACAGTTTTTTGCTGGTCCTTCGGCAATATGCCAAAAATCTAAACAAAACAAACTGCTGGATATGTTCGCATATACCTCATCATTCCAAGGCAGGGATTCCCATGATTCCCATCCCTGCATCACAGGTGTCATTTGAAAAGGACCTTAATGACATCAGCTTAACCTTTCGTAATGTAACTGATTTTTCAAAAGTCAACTTGCAACCACACAACATGGAGACACATGTTATGCCAGAAATGGGACTGTACTAGTAGGGAAAAGCAAAGGTAATGACACCAGGCATGAAAGTGTGTGTTAAGACTCTTTGCACTTAAAAAGCTATGGAGGTGTGGCATGGGCATGATAAGTGACCGTTACTACATCTGTGGTGATTGTGCCTACCCCTGGTTGCCTATAGACTGGTCTGGATGTTGCTTTGTAGGCTGTACTACTCCTGCTATTCAACATTTCGAAAACCCACCAGCAGGTAAACTGAGAAATAAACGAGCAATCCACTGGACTGAGCAAGTATTTTCAATTTTAAATCCTGGGTATGGAGTGCAAAGGACAATGCTTGAAATCACCATACTTGCCCAAATTCTACAGGTGGTGGCCAACGAACCTTCACATCATATCAAGATGGCAAATCGAGAAATAACTGGTGTGAACTGTGGTGTTACAGAATCGAATGGCACTTGATATAATGCTTGCTGCAAAAGGGGGGGGGGCATGTGCCCTCACAGTGAGCCGTTGCTGTTCATGTATTAGTGACTATCATGATGAGCAGGAAAAACTGGCAAACTTCATGGAACAAAGGGCCAAAGAGTTGGGCAGCACATCCAAAAACTGGACACTTTTTGGATGATTAGGCAGTATTTTTGGTAACCTGGGGACTAGCATAATCCAGGGTATTGTCATTGTACTTTTTATTGCATTTGTAATCATTTTAGCATTTTCTATTCTAAAGGCTGTGATTACAAGATGTTTAACCTCACCTGAACAAGAAAAGCCACTGCATGCGTTATATTTTGACAGACAATGATAATGACTACTATGACTCGGAGGCATATTTTATCAAGTTAAGAAAAATAAAAATATAATTATATGTATGGTATGACACTGATAGTGTCAGAGGGAGAAAACTATTATGGGACAAGACCAGCTTATTAAAATGTATATTAATTTCAGTTTATTAATGATGCTATAATATGATTGTTAAAAAGCAAATATAATTTGTATGCAGGGCTGAGAAAAATACAGATACATAAGCCACAGTATTGCTATCTTTTAAACGGCATTCTTTTAGTATGTAATAAGACAGAATAGTACGTGTTGCATTAAGTGAGGCATGTAGTTATTACAAAAAGGAATTTGTTAGCAAGACTCCTCTAGGCTAAGACTGTGTTGTTGCTAGAACAGGTTTGAAACATCCAAGGTCAGAAACAAGCCCCTTTGGAAGCAGGTGAATCATGTATAGGAAAGTGTTCACGTGAAGTCTAAGGCGAAAATCACGAGGGATGAGGACATTCGCAAAGTTTTCTATAGGACACAGTCATTACAACGTCATGAAACTGGCATAAGCCGTTTGATAAGAAAATGTATAAAATTACAGTTTTTGTATGTAAAGTGAGAATGCTTCATCAAGAATTATGAAAACTAACTCCCAGCGCTGTAAGAATAAAAATTCTGTTTGCACATCCTGAAGTGTTGTTCCTGACTAGAGGCATATAAAAGGTAAATTCTTAAGGTTATTTATTAATGACTATAACAGTACTTTGGGCTTGCTGAGGCATAGCTTTGACAAAGGGTGATCTAGGCAATCTTTGTTATTTAGTATGATTGCTTTTAATTGTCTCAGCACTCTATGTGTATATTGTGTGTGTGGTTTTGATAACTTGATGTGCACTTGTATGTGCAGTTCCTCCAGTGTCGTGTCACAGTGTAAGTACACTTCTCGCATACTGTGTCTGCTTATTTAAGGATTAAGTGGGTGTCAGTAAACATGAGACCACTGCTACATGTCTCAAGTAGCCCATATCCATACAGTGAAGCTAGGAAATTGCATACACATACTGTCCAGTTCTTTAATTTGTAAGCTACAAGAGGGTGGTGTATAGGGGTTAGAAGGCTATTAAGGGTCCTTTACTGTAACAGATTATGCTAAATGGCACTACATTCTTCTAACTTTAATGTTTAAATAACACTGAACTCAACTAAATCTATAGGTATTGCAACTTGACTCCCGACTAGCTGCTCTAAGCTTGTTGGTGTACAAGGTATTTGCCCTATATTGCTGGTTTACAGGGTAGAGTTTTATGAACCATTCATCCTAACCTATACAAATGCAGAAAATCTAACGCAGCACAGAAAAGTAACTAATGAGCCCTCTAGCCAATAAAATGGCTACACTAAGAGTCCTTATGTGCATTTTCCAATGCAGAGAGACAAGGCAAAACCCTCCTGTCACAAGATGAATAAACCCAGTTGTCCTAATGTAAAAACACTATGCACTATGGAAGAGACCACAGGTGTAATGCTACTACAAACCACTTAAACTAGCTGGAAATCTCTTGCTAAATGCAATTTCAAGACAGTCTTACAGCAGTAATAGTGAGAGGAATAGCATTTTTTTTCCAAAAATAAAAATATATATCAATTAAATGCATGCACAAAAGCAGGAAACAGTAGCAATCACTCAAAATAACAAGTGCCATTTAGCAATCAAAGGTAGAAAACCAAAAAAACTGTGTTGGGTAAAACCTTAGTGCAGAAATAAATCCAAGTAAAAAGTAAAAAATGCACCAAGATAACACATGTATTTTGTTGTGATTAAACGTTTCGTTATGTGTTATCTTGGTGCATTGTTTACTTTTTAGCAATCAAAGGTACTTAACTTTGCCTGGATGGCACTGGATACAAACAAAACATTTCTTGTATGAAGGCTTAAGACTGCAGTGTTTGCTGATCTCCTGGAAAATGAGCAGGAAATGATACGTAGTAAAGGAGGAATACTCAAGAACAATACTGATTTGCTGGGTGGGCCACTCAGTATCATGGATCTATGGAAAGTAATGGGTGAGAAGAATACATAAATAGCTTATACAACAGTCAATAGCAATGCAAGAGGGGAGGGAGGGACTTTTGAAATCAGATTTCCATAAGGAATTAAGGCCAGAGACGAAGCCTTATTATAAAACAGCAGCAGCAATAAGGGTGAGAGTATTGGGAAAACAAGCAGATGAGCTAGAGAGGCATATGATCAAATAAAGTCACTGTTGGAGCTCTTTCAGAAACATTCGCTTAATGTATTAGTGGTGATGTGGCAGACGCAGAAAGCATCTTTAAGCAGAATATAAAAGCAGTGAAGCACAAACTGGAGCAGAGACAATTCTCTCCATACTGACTTTCTACAACGTTTTAGGTACCAGACTATGCAGAAATTTACCAGTAATATTTTTATGGAAAAATGCAATAACAAATGACTTAGTTTCGAAAGAGTACAGAGTTCTGCCACATCTGTCAATTAAACAAGTCTATGGACCAGCTTTTACAAGTAATTCTACTTGGAGAAACAGAAGTGCTGACTAACTCAGAAACACAATCTTCCCACAACTTGCAATAAAAATACAAGACTAAGGTCCCAGAACAAACTTAAAAATATGACAGACTGACAAAGCAGAAAAATATAAAGTATTATTACCACATAGGTCATTACGTCTAACTGAAATATTTAAGCACAATTACAATAATTTAATTTTTTTTTTTTGAAAAGCTAGTTACATCTGAGTTCCATAGCTTTCTAAGTCTTGGATAGAAAGATGGAGCTGCTGTCAAGAAAGGGCTCAGGACCTCTGTGGAAAGATAAGTGGTTGGGATCTGAGGTAAGTGCATAAAAGGAAGGAGATAGAAGCTGGGGCAACACACATATCGAGCCTCTTGAAGAACCTGTAGGAGCAGAGGGTCTTTGGGCCTTCAGATCTAGATAGCTCTCTAAAAGAGAAAAAAGATCTCCTCATATCCTTCTCTCTAAGCCTTAACCTCTCCTTTTTCTTCTCAACAGATTTAGAAGGAAAGAGAAAGAGATGTAGCAGTAGGAGTAGAAGCAGCAGGAAGCAACCATCTTAAAACAAATTGGCCTGGCAGTTAGCTAAGGTCTGAGAACAAAAGGCTGTGCAGGCTTGGCAGTCACAGTGAGATGGTAGACACCAAGGCAATAGATGCACTTATCATGCATGAATTGAGAAGATCAGTTTATGCCCACATCCCACGGATTTTTTAAAACCTGCGATCTTGTCTATACCTAATACCTCTAATAGTAGTACATACATACAGTACCTAAAAATATCAGCAACAATAATCTATACAGAGAAATAGTCAAATAACTCACTCTCTCTCTCTCTCTCTATATATATATATATATATATATATATATATATATATATATACACACACATATATATATATATATATATATATATATATATTTATATATATATATATATATATAAAATGTTGCTTTTTAAATGATACAGCTATATCTGAAATAAAAGGATAGCATTCTAGTAAAAAGTAAAGGCAAGAAAAAGGGAGCCCACCAAAAAGAAAGGGCAGTAAGAACCCTGACAGGAAATATCCTCTTTATTTACAGCACTGACTATTGGTTCTAAAGAATCTCTTAAATGATGGAAGTGGAAATTTAAAAAAAAAAATCAGTTTTCACTTATCTGAAGCAGAGCTTCGTTGGTACATATACAACACTTGAATCAGCAATAGAGATCCGAAGATCCAATGATAAAGGTTTAGAGTGGTGAAAAAGGCATCACTCCATTCACAGTACCTTCAGAAAAACTTTGCAAACAGAGGGAGGACATGCAGATTCCACAGGGAAGACATCCCAGCTGAGAATCTAACCAGAAATTTGTAATTGATCACATTATTTTATTACCCCTCAACTTATCAGTAGTTTATATCTTTCTCTCTCTATTCTATTAAATATACTCTCTAGAAAGCAGGAATCATATTTCCACTACCAAAGTAATTGCCCCTCACTAACATTAATCATTCCTAAACCAACTCCACTTTTCAACTCCATTCTATATATCAGTAGAAATACATAGTATCCAAAACAAGACCATTCTATAATCACCTGTATTTAGGAAGTGACGTAGCGCCATCACAGTTTCCTTATCATGCTAGTTAAATAGAATAGTTCTATGGATGCAGGAAACCCAAATGTGGTGCTTTCTTTAATGAACAAACTGTCTCATGAATCTAAAGGGGCTAGCAAATCAAAGATATTTAGGAAGATTACGGTGGTGGTGCTGCGGTAGCGTTGTCACCTCACAGAGGTTGCCCGTTCGATTCTCAGAGCGTCTTCTGTGTGGTGACATGCGTGAATGCGCGTTCCTTCGTTGAAGGTTGTGCGTTAGGCCCGGCAAGCCAGCACGTAAAACTCTACTGGCAATCACTGAGTTCCACTGTGGCGACCCCTAACCGGGAAAAGCCGAAAGACACAAACAAATCACAACTACAGGAATCAATTGTCCAAACAATTCAAGAATGATGAAAACTTTGTTTTGTTCAAAGCAATGCTACCAGGACATTTATCAACCATTTACAAATGGAAGTTTTTCACAAAAACAGTGGATTATACCTCCAAGATGTCTACAAACCACAAATAATCAAATAACTGTGTCATAAGGCACTGTACTGTCAACCCATGGTTTACTCAAATGACAAACTTGTAGCCGTTTGCCTTGCTGCAGAATACTAATGATTTTTACTGTCACTTGCCATTATCCATATGCATGTGTTTGTGCTCTGTACCTCTAATGATTTTTTTTATAATTTTACCTTCAAGTTTTATTATTTCTGTTTATACATATTTATTTGTCTAACTAACTATGTAAGAGAATTGGTCCAAGGACTATTTTCAGCCACAATTGAAGCCAGGAGACAAAAAGCACTATGTATAGAAAATATGCTATTAAAGACGGTCAAAAACATTATAACAATCAAAAATACTACATAAGCAAAATTTCACAGGAGAACAACTTGTTAAAAACAGCTTTCCAAATGTTGCAGTTACAGCATTTGTACAGTACAGGCAGAATCTTACAAGTCAAATAATCACAAATCATTCTTTCATGTAGTAGCTCTGGTATACACAATATATCTATATATAGTAATATACTGTTTACTCAAAATATATTACACAAGAAGCAGACATAGTACAATCATAACAATAGCTAGTATCTTGCAGGCAATAACTACTGTTAAAATGTATTTACAATATACACATCTGCTATGGGTGAACCACTAAATACGCATGACGGAGCTGACACAGAACACATGTAACAATAACTTGTGTCTTGCAGGAAATAAGCATTTTAAGTGAATTATTTACATCATATACAGCACTCACAGCGGTGGTCTGATAAGGAGCTTCAAGACAGTTTATAATGGTGTAAATTTCTTGCATTTGTAAAGTAGAGCAGTATGGGGCATATTAGCCTGATTAAAACATTTATACTGTTTTACTTTGGTAAAGTGTGATTTTAAATCTTTGTGGAAGGAAAGCTAGCAATCAAACGTTTTGTACGTTTTGTGGCAAAATACCACATGAAGTAGGAGATATGTTACAGAAGCTCATTATGTTACTGATTCCATACAATAATGAATCAGTTTGTATAATTTTGTATTCATTTATTTAAAATTTGTTTACCGAAGTAGAGCACTGATCACAAGTGATCCATTTTAGTCTCAGCCTAGGAACACAAAGAAAATCAGAATTACATTGAGTGGGAAATATTAAGAGTATAATGAAAACACACATCTGTAAAATACAATGATGAGCCAACAAAAAGGCATAGATTTACAAAAAAAAGTCAAGATAAATGTCATGTAGATAGTACGGTGCCCTGTGTGACAATTACAGCAGTGTGCTGTCAGAGTGGGAATGATAGGATGGTTGAGTGGAGTGAAGGATTTTATATAGAATTTGTGAGTAGTTGACAGGAAAAATTGTGTTAAGCAAAAGATTATGAGTGAGAAGTGCAGACTGGTGGAAGAGCAAGTGCCATATGACGGTCAATAAGTGTGCTACTAGTAAGAAAAGTTATGTAGCTCAGGTTACGTGTTGCTGCTTGGCAGAGTATTCAATAAAAAGGCTTATTATATATATATTATAGCAGATTCTTTCTGCTAATGATTTCATATTGCAATATATGTTATTTATTGCACCACCTTCTATTTAATGAAATAATATGTGCTACTGCTTGTGTTTTAGGTCAAGATTATGGCTGAAAAAGGTCCTTAGACAAGTTCAGTTACTTGTGTAATTAATACATATATAGATATAGAAATAGCATATTTAAAATATGGCCATGCAATACACTGATAAAGGTTATGGCTAGGCTACCCATGTAGTAATTAAGTCATCACCAATTTTCCTTGTTGAAAAATTTACTAAGCAGCACTGTGATGCAGAAGATAGACTTTTCACTTCACAGCAAGACATTCTCTGGCTCGATTCTCAGCTGGGGTGCTTTCTGTGTGAAGTCTGCATGCCCTCCCTGTGTTCACATGGGTTTCCTCTGGGTGCTTCAGTTTCCTCCCATATTCCAAAGACAAGCAGAAGGTGGAATGGACATTCTAAATTGGTCACAGGTGTGACTGTGTGGTATGGGACAACCAGTGTGGCATAGCTAGTCATCTGGAGGTGTGAACTTTGGCTCTAAATGATTGTTAATGTTGATGTGACACCATACCTCCCAACCATACCGAATTACTTGATTTTTTACTGAATTTTGGGGTACAAATAATGGGGTGCCATGATTCCCGAGTGGAACTCCTTCATTTCCGACTTTTATTCAGCTGTTTTTTTTAATTTATTTTTCCATTTTGGAGCTGAAGTCATCACATGTGTGATTATATCAGCTCCGTCAGGGCTACGAGCTTGTCAGAATTGAGCTCAGGGGCCCAGTGCACACACTGGATCTGCTGAGCGGGAAACAGTATTTTTCAAATGGATCTATTGAGCATTCTCTTTTATCTGCAAGCGGGGGGATTATCAGTGGTGCATTCTCCCTCTTTTGAGAGTATTCAAATGGATGATCTGCGATGAGCAGAAACTGGGAAGTCCAGGGTGAATAAATGGACAGGATTCTGTCTGAAGTAAGGAAACGTGTTCTTTTATTTATTCTGAGTGGAGAGGTATGTGTGTGAATACCCCAATTTAATACACCTGGTGGCTAGAGATACTCAGGCTCAAACGCTGTATCTTGGGTACAAGGTAAAAGAGCCTAAAGTCCCTAGCCACCACAACTTGTGAATTTATGCCTCATATTTTTGATCTGTTCATCATAAAATCTGTGGTTTTCAGGATTTTTGTGGCAAATCACTAAAGGATTGATTTCACTAAATAATGACAGGTATTTGAATTTCAGATTTTATATTCTTCACAAAATAAATGGTATCCCATTCTAGCAATTTTCTAAGTTTATAAGATCAGTATTTGAAATTTGTGTCTGTTTTGGGGCTGTATTCCCCCATTATTGGCTTTGTCCAGTTTATTTGTGCTAAGAGGTTGAGAGCTATGGTGAGAAGTGAGAAATGAATTCACTAAATGAAAGCCATTTAAGTTTCAGCTTTCCTATCTTTCAGAAAACTGCTGACTTGGCATAGTGGTATGTTGCTCTGACTGTAGTGCACAGGGTCCTGGGTTCAAGACTTGGCAGTGAAATGCAGAGCGGTAACATTTTATTCTAGCAACTTTCCAAAATGTTTGTCACCCCCCCCCCCAAAAAAAAAATGAAATTAAAAATAAGTGCGAGAAGCTGTGCAAGATGACTATGGCTTACATTACTGTCATTCTATTCATATATTGTGTGAGTGCGGAAGTAGACTTTTATGAGGGACATGTTCTGAATTAGGCAGTTTTGTCATTATTGGCTCATGCATTTTGTTTAATTGCCGACTGGAAAAATGTTCACACAATAAATTTAAAATGCGCTGTGTCTAACAAGTGTGCTGTATTATACAAGGAATATAATGTAATAAGGTCAGGAAGGTAGATCAAAGAACACGTGTATGTTTCTTGTTTTGTGTGTAAGAGGACAATGATTTGAAAACAGCCCAAATGTCATCTTTATCCACCACTGGCCAGATGCATTTTCTTTGGATGTGGTGTGGGTTTCCATGCTGTTTCAATGAATGTGAGTTTCAAAGGCAGAGAAGTTTTAATGTTGTGTCTTTCGGCTTTTCCAGGTTAGGGGTCACCACAGCGGAAGTCCGGTCCGCTAATGATTGGTAGTTGATTTTCACATGCCGAGTTGCCAGCCCTGATGCACAACCTTCAATGAAGGCACGCCCATTCACGCATGTCTCAACGCAGAAGACGCTCTAGCTGAGAATCGAACCAGACAGTGTCTTACTGTGAGGCGACAATGCTACCGCAGCACCAAGTCTATTTTCATTGTGAGACAGTATTGCTTTGTTTAGCAGATGTCTATTAGTGTTTGTGCATTGTGCTATGAAATGTCAAAATAAAATCCAAATAATAATTGTAAAAGTAAAGCAGTATGCACACATTAGTGTTTATGGTAAATGGGGAAAAATAGACAGGTAATGGGACACTGGAATGTCTGCAGGGAGACTCTGGTGCCATATTTTGGTTGTTCTTCAATTTGTGTTTGAAAGTTGGAATCTCACAATTCCACTGGAGTGGGCGGGGCTACATAATTATGTATGCAAATTTGATGTTAATCAGCATACAGATTTGTACTTATTTTTCATGGGCCTTGTCCAGATTTTTGATGTTTCCAGGTTGAGAGGTATGTGTGACACCCTGAATCCATGTGCAAAAATGGGAAAAGGAGTTGTGAATGGATGAACTTAAGAGGACATCTACCATATTTTGCAAACGTAACTGTTTCTAGAAAACCCTGCTTTTAGCTTTTTGACACTAATGAATAAATCTTACCTGAACCCACAAAGACTGGAATTTAAGAAGAAGAAAAAAAAAGCAGCCATGACAGGTACAAAAGCAAAGAATAAAACATAAATTTCACCATAAGAAAGTGCTCAAATACCCAGGAGGTGATTTTCAGTGCAATTTATGCTTTATTTTTGTTACATGAAAAAAAATGGAACTGGGGATATGAGGTTAACAGCTTTATAGCAAAATACATGCCAAACGCTCCCCTGCAAAAAACAAAAAAACAGCAGCAAGCTGTTTTAACATATGCTGTTTCATTTGAAGGGATTTGCAACATGGTTCATTACTTAACTTGGGTGTATCAGAGCTCAGTGAAACACAGTTTCTGGCTGCATACATTGGGGTCCACAATCAAAAGTGATGATGCAACACGTGCTACAATACATGAAACAAAATTTCATTAACCAAACTGATGTGGAAACCTAAACAATGTTAGAAAGCATTTTTGCAGGCATATACTTTTGGACATATACTAACTCTACGAACACAATGTCAGGGAAGAGAGAGTATTTATAATTTTTCCTCTCAGATTTTTCACACTTTCAGAGTGGTAATATACAAAAGTATGGTGTCTATGGAAGGCTGAATCTCTCTATATACTTCCCTGCAAAAATATTGTTCATATGTTGTATATTTTGTTCTGTACACAGTAAAGTAAGCAAAGCAGTCATTAGCAGATTAAGTACTCACTATGTAGATGTTTTGCAGTAACACTTCTTCAAATAAGTGTGTCAATAACCTGGGCTATGAGTAGCTGTAGCAATCTCAGGGTTGTTGCAACAAGATGTGGTTGGTAACCTAGGCTATGGATAACCAACTTTCCATCTCTTCAAGTAGACTCCTTACCTACAATCTATATTATTACTATTCTGCATCTCAGTGTTACAGAGAGACAATCTTACAATGTCAGATTTCTAATTACTAGTAAAGAATAACTCCACAGTCACCTGGAACCCCCCCCCCCAACCAAACACTCACAGATTCACAAATGTACTTACACACACAATGTTTAGAACTATGAACTTCAGTAATATCGAAGGATCTACCTTTAAAAGATGCACATCGTAAAAATATGCAATAATCAGAAAATGGAAATTCCATTTTATTACTGTTTCCAGCTACTCTATAACATCAAAACTTTTGGTCAGAGAGACATTTTTATGTCTGGATGTGATCACTGGGTGTTTGCATGCCAGATTAACAAGACCTCAGACATGATGGACTTTTTCATATACATTGGAATTGTGCTGCACTAATGGACTCTTCCTTGGATCACAACAGCTTGCATGTAATCACAGCTTTCAAACTTCAATTTTTCAAATGTGGAATAAGGCCTCTCAAAATGTGAAACAGGCAGCAGAACTGCTACTGACAACTTTAACTAGGATGCTCACTCAGTATGGTTAACATGACTTGTTCTGCACTTACTGTATGATTTACTCATGTAACCATATGATTTATTTACCTTAAATTTTTTGCTTAGAAATCTTAACACCGAATATCTGACAAACCCCCTATCAGTATGGGAGAGAGAGCATTATGAACCATACTGAGGAAATGTTCCCTGAAATAAAGTGCAGCTGAGAAGTATGAGTTTAACAATAAAGAAAATTATTTTCTTTCAGCCACTTCTTTGGTAAGACTGAGAATAACTCTGACAGACTTGCACCCTACATTAACACACAGGTTTGAATGGAGACACCAGAGGTGTGGCTAGCTATTTTAGGGCCTATATTAAAACACAGAACGCTTAAAACAGTGAATGATGTTTCATCAACCCTATTTCAGCGAAAGCTGAAAATGTCGACACCTCAGAACAGCGATTTCTTTCCTAGGGAAAGAAATCGCTGTTCCAAAAAAACAAAAAAAAAAAAAAAAAAAAAAAAAAAAAAACACACGTACCTTGACGCTAATTCTGCCCCCCCAAAAAAGTAAACAGCTAAAAACACATATGCACGTAACTCAACCATACATTTAACGCAAAAAAAAAGTAAACATTTTCAAACATATACACTTACCTTAACCCGCACCCTAACCCTAAGGTCAGTAACTGTTGCACATTTACGTACACAGTTCCAAACACATACAAACTTACCTTAACCCTAATTCTATCCCCAAAACAACAGTAAACAGCTTAAAACACATATGCACTTACCTCAACCGTGCATCCAACGCAAAACAAAAAAAGTAAACAGTTTGATACATATGCACTTATATTAACCCGCACCCTAACCCTAAGGTCAGTAACTGTTGCACATTTACACTTGGGAGCTATACCGGATAAGGGAATCTCTGAGACCACACTACAGTGCAGAACATGGCAAAGCAATGAAGTGGTCAAGCGACTTCTTTCCCATGGAAAGAATTCGCTGAACAGCCGCTTCACTGTTTTGCCTGTTCGCTCTTTAGGTGTAGATGAAAACGCATTCGACAAAATGTGTTTTTGTCGTTCTAATAGGAACCCCTATTTTTGCACGTAGTGCCATATCCCAGTCTGGCGCCCCAGCTCAGCTTTTAAGTTGAGAGCAAAAAGAGTCCCTTCCCTGATCTAGCACTGCTTAAAGTAACAAGCAGTTGTAGTAGTTTATGCCACACACAGTCAGCTATGCATTTCAGTTTTAACCACTAATTCAATATTTTCTTGCATTTCTGAAAGCTGGTAATGCACTTCAGATGACTAGCATGTGACACTCATGCTCTCCAACACTTTGCACCCAGGGTGGCAATCCCATTCACCCCAGATATGCTTATGAGTAACATCATGTCAGGAACATTCAACTTTCTTATCAATACAAATCTGACATATGACTTCCAAGATGGATGTAGACTGAACAAGAGATTGACTAGAGCTCTCTGACTGTAACAGCTTTCACTGGCTTTTTTCACAGTTTTTAAGTTATCAGTTTCGGTAAAATTAAGTTACTGGATAGTAATTACACTGCCCAGGATGCCAACAAAGAAAGAATTAGGAGAAAATAACAGAAAATCAACCAGAAAGGAAGAAAACACTGCAGCTGGGAAGAATCTTGCACCTGTTCAGCAAAAAGCAGTTCAAGTTTCACCTTTGATATGGGAAATGGTTTGCAGAAATTTAGAGGAAAAGATGATAAAAGAAGTGGCAGGAGCGGCCTTAGGTCAACTGGTGCCCTAGGCAAAAGGGCTCCACGGCCCCCCCCAACACACCACCCGGTGTCCCCATTCTAGTCTACCTACACCAAATAAATACTGGAAAAGCACCCCTACTAGAGCGGCGCTCTAGGCGGTCACCTAGTTGGCCTATGCCTAAGGCCGGCTATGAGAAGTGGTTAAAATAAGTGAAACACTTAGAACATATAACGTCAAATAACACAAGGCTAATAAAAAAGTAAGAAACTTTAACTACATATTCAGATGGACTAATAAAATAGCAAAAATTAGAAGGTGAAATGAAGAAAGGATGACAGGGCATAAGGCTTCTCAAGAAAAGCTAAACAGAGTTAGAAGACAGAGCACACAGAGAAAACATAAAATTTTCTTTTGTACCAAGGAAACTGGAAGGAACAAATTGTACTAACACAGTTATATCTCCTGTCAGTCACACCAAACTACTAGGTGTTTCTATGTTACATGAAATTTGACACACATATATCCAACTCCATTAAGAAAGTACACAAGAAACTTGCCATGCTATACAGGAACAAACAGTTCCTAAAAGACTCCACCTGAGCCAATATTGCATGTACCCATCTCATCTCCATTCTTTTGTACACCTCACCAATATTCACCAAACTCAGAAAATCCGACCTTTCCAAGCTGCAAACATGTTATAATAAAAATGCCAAAAATGCAACCAATACACCTCACAGAACACACCACTGCACTCCCCTTAAAACACTTGACTGCCTGGAACTTCCCAACCTTAATCTTTATAATCAACTTACACTAACCCACAAACTACTTCACTACCCTGAAAAAAACCCTGCTCTACAAAACATGCTTCACCCAAGCACCAAAGCTACAGTCCTGCTATGCAATCAAAAACTCCTATTAGATGTGACCAAAGCCAATAATTCCGCAGGCATTTCCCTCTACAGCAACACAGTTGCCAAGCAATGGAACAACCTTCCCCCCAACATCTCAGCCACATCTTCCTCTGCCTCCTTCAAAAAGGCCTTAAAATCCTGCCTACAGCAATAATGGCTCTGTAACTGTGACAACCCTGATTAAACTCTTATACTTACTTCTACTCTATAAAAACTCCCCCCTCTCACAGTACCCTGCTACTCCCTGTAAGGTACCTTTCTCTTCTCTATCCTACTGTAAATACCTCTGCATCCCAATCCTACTGTAAATACCTCTGCATCCCACCTTCCTATTCTAAGACTTATAACATCCATAGCCTAAAACCCACCTTCTGCACACTGGCTCTGTAATTCCCAAACCCTAAATAATCATTATACTGCCTAGTCCTATCTCTCAACTCCCTCTCTCTCAGCTAATTATTTCCTCACTACTATACTTTTTCCTTTCTCCCCTCTTCTTTCATTTACCCTCACCTACCTGTCATATTTATTTGTACTTCATTCTCAGCTTTGAAATCCTGTGAATCTGTATAACACACTAAATATGTATTCATAATTTTAAAACATACAAACTGCTATAAGTCAAAAACTAAATACTGTATGCAAATGCAGCTAGCCTTTTCTCCATTAAAAACTATGTATGTATGCATGCTGCTATGTATTACAAAGTTCATTATGTAAACATAACTGACTGATAGACGACTTACTCTCTGTATCTGGATCTTTTCTCCCTGGGCCTCCGCTGAAAAATAACTTGTGTCCAAGTCAGACTTTCCTGGTAAACAAATGTAAAATAAAATTAATTAATAAATTAAATAATTTTAAGAAAGTACACAGAAGCACTGTTCCACACCACAATTTGTTAATTCAGAGGACTGCAATGTATCCAGACTTTGCACTGTACTAGGGTTGGAAGGGCTGAAAAGAAGCAAGTTAAAGTGAATATAATGCTTGGATCTTGGGCTACTGGGAAGGGGAGTATATAAGTGTACAGAATTAACATGATCATTTTCTCTGTTTTTACAAGGGTGGATGTCTAATTTATTGTCCTCTGTTAAAGATATAGACACCTTTTTCAAGCAAATAGGGTTGAAAAAACAACAAAATGATGAAAGGCATGGAAACTTGTAGTTCCTTCTTGCTTTTGCAAAATCATTAGTTATCCCTCCCATTAGTAAAGGCTCTGAGAAGAGACAAGATGTCTTCAGGTACAGAAATTTAATCATGACAGGTCTGAATAGTGTGTTTGGAGTAAATTTTGCAAAGATTCTTTCATGTGTGAGCTGTTTTTTACTCTATCATTACCAACTGCTTTTACTTGGAGAAGAACAATCAGTAGGTACAAGCAATTAATTATAAGGGATCTGATCACTGTGTGCCGAGTGAAATGTAAGGGCAGTACAATTAATATTTAAAGCAAGCAGTTCAGTGGCAAATAAATGAAGTTTGAAATTGTAGGAAGTGAATAAGTTACACAAGTACTTGCCACCTCAGCAAACTTGATACTTTAATGCATTTAATATAACAGTGCAGAATTTATTTAAAGGTAGCCAGCACGTCATTTCTTAGGGTAAAAGTTGTTTACGGAAAGCACAAAAGTATTTTTATATCTGGGAAGGGAACACAGATAAAAATATGGTAGTCTTAATCTTAGAATAGGTATTGCCTGTGGGTGCAGCTATCGATTTGAAGCAACTGCTCCTATCTGGAGAGGTACATTTTATTTATTTGTTTTTTATAATGTACATAACTTTTTGCTTTTTTGTAAGTTAAAAGGGGATGGGGTTCTGAAAATCTATTTAGTTTTTGACTGTTTTCATTGAAGTAAAAAGTCTTGAAAATGTGACAAAGGTTGAAATGGAGATGAGAAAATGCAACTACATAAGAGATCTGCCTGCCAAACATTAGTGTGTGCATGCAAGCTAAAAGATGGGAATGTACATTCATATGAACCATCATGTATAATTGTTGAAAGTAATAGCTTTCTGTCATAATGAATATTCTGTCTATATTATAATGGAATATAAATTGCCTTACAGGTCTGGACAAAAAGCAGAGTACTGAATTATATTAACATGTGTAGGGTGTAAATCACAATGTTGTAGGACACCCATTTATATATAAACGAGCAAGTGAATTTGATAAAGAATGGGTTTCAGGATGGACATTCAACAGAATATCAGCCCAGTGGATGTTTGGAAGGTAAGAGGGAAGGAAGTGATAAAGATCTAGAAGGTTTTGTTTAACAGTATTTCAAAATGGAGATTAAGTACCAGTATCTTGGAAGAAAGCTGTGGTATTAATAAAAGAGTGTAAAGACCCTTCAGACTCAGCTTCATGCAGATCCATTTAAATTTGAATCCATGATTATAAAGTGCTCAAGTCTATAATGCGAAAAAAATGGCAGATACTTTGCCAGCTATGGATCAATGCAGTTTTTTTTAGAGGAAAAACATTTGACAATATTAACAGAACAATGATGGTCTTGACAGAAGCAGAATGGAAGAATGTACCACTTCTGTTAGTGTGTTTTGATATGCACACAGCACTGAACAGGGTCAGCTGTGATTTTAAGAGTAGGGCAAAAAAAGAATTTGCATTCCCTGATAGAATAATATGGTTAATTATATGGATATAAAGAATTAAAATATGAAGGCTTCTCTCTCTGAAGCTGTGTTTGAAAAGAGGAACCATGTAAGAGTGCCCTCTTTCCCCTTGTCATTCACTTTACATGTAGGGCCATTACCAAAGAAAATAAGGGACTCACAAATTCAAGGGTAGAGATAGCATGGTACTCAAGAAAAGTTAATATTGAGGGGTGGAGCCAAGATGGCCAACTGATAGCAGCAGTTTTCAGAGCTCCATGAAACTAGTATATAAAACAGGAAATAACTTATTTTATTTTGGCAAAAATACTTAGAATTGATAGATGAAAGTATAAACTATATTATAAGTAACTTTGTTGAACTTAGGAAAGTTTTTTTTGTCAAATTATAAAGGAGAATATATAATTTGTGGAGATGAGCACTTTGAAGACTTTTCAATCTGACATGGCTTTAAAAAAAGAAATGCAGCTTGTGACATCTGCTCTACAAGAACTCTCACTAAAAATGGATGATTTTAAGGAGAATTTACAAAACTTCAAGGAAAACTGTCAGAAACAAACAGATTCTCTCAAGGAACTTATACAGCAGCATTGATCCAGAATAACACACTTAGAAGCATTCCTGAATGATCTTGAAGGAAGACTGAAGGAAGAAGAAAGCCAGAAAGATTTTCTCATCAAACAAAACATTTGGCTTCTCAATAAAGTGGATGACCTGGAAAACAGGGAGAAAAGGTCAAATAAAAGGATTTTTGGCATCACTGATAGAGCTAAAGGAGAAGATATCATTTATTTCCTGAATACCTGGATTCCAGAGATTTTAGATTTCAAGGAGGGTCTGTCCTTTGGTATTGAAAGGGCTCATAGAGCTTTAGGAAAGCCAGTGTCAACATTCTCCTCTACTCTTCCCAGATCAATAGCCATAAAGTTTCTATCTTATTTGGACAAGGAATTGGACCTAAAATCTGCCTGGAGGAAAAGTCCATTAAAATTTAATTAAAACCCATTTAGGTTTGATAATGACTATTCTACCAGGGTTTTGGAACAGAGGAAAAAAGGCTGGCCATTAATAAAACTGTTAAAGCAGAATAACATCAAAACTCAGCTTGTCTTTCCTGCCAGAATAAAAATTCGATATCAGAATGAAATGAGATCTTTTAATGTCCTAGAAGAATCCACTGCCTTTATTAAAAACAATAACATTATTTCCTTACCTGAAGATATGGAATGGACATCTGCATCTCTGAAGAGAGTTACTGATAAATCTTCTTGGACTGATGTTAAAAAGAAAAAACAAACAACTGAGTCAAAGATTGCTGTTCCCACTAAATCTCTCAAAGCATCTACTGCAACTGGACTTTAATTTGTTTTATACTTATTAGATTTTCAAGTAAGGTATGTCATGACAATATTTTCCTTATTACTTTTCTTTCTCTTTTTGCTTTTTCATTTCTATACTTTTTTTGTTTATATACAAATTAAATAACTGTTTAGGCTTTTAGTATATTAGTATATTATTATTGGTTTATTGAGTTATATAATTGAACAGTAAGCTATCTTTGCTTTTATGACCTTAAGATGACATGCTTTATTTCAAATAATATATAGCCCTTTGCCCTGCTAAATGTTCTTCTGAGTTATTACACAGGCATAGTCACTGCTTAGATTAATTTATCAAAACTGTTTTGGATACATGGGATGACAGGGCATATCTATGATTTAGTATATATTAACTAGTTTCTTTAATATTTATAACTTCTGATTGTTTCAGAATATATATGGCGATATTGTACTTGATGGCCTCACCATTTTGTTTTGCGCAGACGAGGGCGTGAATTGAGTGACAGATGCGGTGGACCCGGGCTGTGCAATAGTCTGTAAATTACGAAAAACTGGCCTGTGATGGTCCTATTCTCTAAACAATCTTTTCACTGTGCATTGAGTCAAACAGAACTAATTCAGGAAATTTTATAAAACATCAATACTCGGCGGCTTTTACAAGTATAGCTGTATTAATCGCTATTATAAATAAGCCAGACTTCATGCTACGTTTTCAAAAGTCTTATCTATTACATTTACCTTTATATATATGTTCTGGTCTGGTCTCAAAAGAAAAAAAAAAAAGTAGGTACGAATGTGTGCGTGTATGTGTGTGTGTTTGTGTAAGCTGAAATAACTAGTAATAAAAGAAGTGGAAATAAAAGCTTAGAAAGAAAGTACCACAGTCTTACCTAAAGCTTCCTCCTCAGGGTCACAACGTGGAGCACAGTGTGCTAATAAAATAACTGTATTCAGAATAAGCACAGATGTAATAATTTTTTGGCGATATTCCCCTTGTGAAAGTATTGTTTTCTTTTTACATTTTGTTGTACGTTCGGAGGGACTGCATATTCATTAATGACATATCACGGGGGTGG
Source organism: Protopterus annectens (assembly GCF_019279795.1). Lineage (NCBI taxonomy): Eukaryota > Metazoa > Chordata > Ceratodontiformes > Protopteridae > Protopterus > Protopterus annectens. Next base: position 1,349,271,962 of record NC_056737.1, read on the forward strand.
GTTTTGGGTGGGGCTTGTTACTGCGCATGTGGTGATGCCCTCAAGTACAATATCACCATATATATTGGTACCTGTGTGAACAAAAAGCTGTTTGCTGGCTTTGGACATAAATTGGGTCTCTCTGACAGTTATATGCTTATATGTTTTATGGCACAAGGTTTTTAAATAGTTACAAGTTATGCTTCCTGTAGAGTTTAATGTTAAAGTACTGTTTTCTCTCTCATTGGCATTGAATGCTATTTTACTGTTTGGAAGTATCTGACAGTTAAACTTTGTATTTGTTACTGTAAATAAGCAGACTTTGTGAAACAGTCCAAAGTGAGGTCAGGAAACTGTACTGTGTAGCGTGCTGGGCGGGAAAATTTCAGTTTGAAATTTAAGAAGTGGAGCTTTCTTACTTAGCTTGTGACATCATGCATTCTTTGCATGCACGTCAGATTACATTACATCTAATGTGTATATGCAAGCCTAATTGTGAATGTCAAGTCTTTGATTTGTTAATATAGCACAGTAGGCTTCTTTTACAAGAATTATGAGCTACACTGTCTGCAAACATATTCATGGTTCCCTTTTATAATTGTGACTATATTTTGTGATCAAATATATACAAAAATTTGATTTTTTTCTTGTAAACAGTTAATTATAGCCACTCTTTCTAGTGAATATACTGGAGTTTTTATAAACAGATCTTTATAAATAACTTTCCTATGCAGTTAGCAAGTGTTTAGTATAGGCTTATACATTTACAGGAAATGCTTATGACTAATGGTAATAACTGTAAGGATACTCAAGCACCATACTAAATCCTAGCAAATATATGTATGAATACTTTTGATTGAACTATAATTACTTTGCATTTAATATGTTTTTCTTATTGTATTCTAGATATTATTTATATTTCAGACGTCATGTTTTCAGTTATTATAAAGTCATGTTTTTTAGTATATTAGCACTTTATGACAGGGAAAGAGCTCAGTAATATCTATGACTTGTTATAACACAACAAACAAGTTATGAGTTTCACTATTACTCTATTACTATGGTATCTATTTACAGCTATCTCTATCTTAATTTTGTCTTTGAGTCATTCACTTTTAAGACCTGTTATCCATAGTAAGTTTTATATAAATAATGTTTTTTACAATTTTTTGTCATTTTAACTGATGCCAGTTAATTATTATTGATTTTAGTCAGTTATTTAATTTAAGCATCTGCTATTCCAAAAGTTTAGGAGTTAATTAAGGACAAATATGTCTTATGGAATATTTCCAAAAATCCATGTTAACATCTTTTGGGAATGACACACACTCACTATGTGCTAACACCCAGTTCTCATGAAGTTTTTATTTAGTGGGAGTTTGTCATGATAAGATTTATTCTGAGGGCAAGTAAATACAAATGCTAAATGATTCTTTGATTTGTTCTGCCATTTTGAAGTTTTTATTAGAGCTAATACAGATGACATGCTTAGGTATTTTGGGTAATCATTCAGATTGTTAATAAAGCAAATGTTTCCTTAGTTTATTAAGCACTAAATTCAGATTATATATATATATATATATATATATATATATATATATATATATATATATATATATATATATATCCTAATATGTCTCTTGCTTCCTTAGTGAATAATTACTGTATAAATGTTTAATGTTTCTAATTATAGTGTACGTAACATCTCTAAAACCTAATTGGAATCAATATCTGATTAGCTGTTTATCACATCTGTTTCTCTCTTAATTTATAATATATTCCCCATTTTTTACTTTGTTTTCATGGGCTCAAACCTACAAAGGTTGATGGCTGAGACAGGTAGTCTAGCAGATTTAGTTTTGTTTGCTAGACTAGGAATGTATCTCATTCCATGTATAGGGTGTAGGTGTATTAAAGTTTATATCAGAGTGAAATATGCAAAGTTTTTGTTATTTAAGTGTTTTTCTAGTTCTGAAATGCCTGACACAATTGTTTTACTTTTATCTTTCATGGAGAAAGTTATTTGGATTGAGATAACTAGAAATACAACAACTGATACTCTACTGTCTATTCAGGAAGAGTATTATGTATACAGGATTCTATTAATACAAGTTCCTTTATTATTTATCTTTAAAGAATTCTGATATGGATTTAACTTTGATATCCTTAAATACTAATGGCTTAAACAATCCATTTAAGAGAGCCAACCTACTAAGGTATCTTAAACTAAACAAGGCTCAAGTAGTTTTTCTCCAAGAGACACACTTTAAAATAAATGGGGTCTATATTAAAAGCACAAAGGTTTACTTACCCAAATACCTAAATGCCGACATATATTCTGTGAACCGCAAATACACCGAACGCCCTAAACCGCAAAATTCAAAAACTTGAACCGTCATAGTTGTCCCACCCCACCGCCCGCTACATACTACCTACACAAAAACTAATTATACAATTCTTCCTCTAAAACGTACACGCCGATTGGCCAGCCCAACCAGCGTGCCCGTTGTAAATCCCTCAATATACTAACGGAAAAAGGTCCGGTCGCCCGGACTTTTTCCGTTAGTATAAAACACTGTCTCGCTATGTTAAAAGAGTTTAACATAGCGACACAGGTTTAAAAAAAGCAACGCAGATCTCCGTCACAGTGTGTAAAAAGCAACGGAGATCTTGCGATCTCCGTTGCTTTTTTTTTAAACCTGTCTCGCTATATTAAATGGGTTTAACATAGCGAGACAGCTTTAAAATAAGTAACGGAGATCTCTGTTGCTTATTTTAAAGCTGTCTCGCTATGTTAAACCCATTTAACATAGCGAAACAGTAAAAAGCAACGGAGATCTTGCATTCTCCGTTGCTTTTGCCCACAGCTCTGATGTACTGCGTAGGCATGCGCAGTACATCAGAACTGCCGTGGACAGCTGCGGAAGGGCAGCAAAGAGGCATTATACAATGCCATTATTTAAGAAAAGTAATTATTTCTTTTCTTAAATAATGTCATTGTATAATAGCAATAACCCATTTCTGGGTGTGGGTAATGCGGGATTTAACCACGGTTGTCTTTGTTTGGTCCCTCGGGCTTCGCCCTCAGGACCAAACCACGCCAACCGTGGTTAAATCCCACATTACCCACACCCAGGCGTGGGTTATTGCTATAATAAACCACATACATACACTAACCAAAACCCTACTTCTAACCCTGAACTAAACCCTACTTCTAACCCTACACTAAATCTTGCATATGCCAACATGTATGCACTTATCTTAACCTGCACCCTAACCCTAAGGTCCGTAACTATCGCACACTTACCTTAAGAAGCTATACCCAAACAAACTAAATAATCCACACACATACACTTAACAAAATCCTACTTCTAACCCTACACTAAATCTCACATACATTACCATCTAGGCGCTTATCTTAACCTGCACCCTAACCCTAAGGTCCGTATCTATCACACACTTACCTTACGGAGCTATACCGCAGAAGAGCCAACAATGACTATTCGATGTTTCAGTTTCGCGCTTCAGGACGATCGATGCTTTCACAGTTCAATGAAGACGTGTTGGCGTTTAGGTATTCAGGTAAGTAAACCTTCATGCTTTTAATATAAACCCAAATAAATGACACATTTATGTGGGACCCTAAGGAATACACAATACTTGCTCAATCTTCTTATAAAAATAAGACCAGAGGAGTAACAATTTTATGGAAAAAGACTTTCTTAAATCCCCAAATCATTTACAAACATGTACATAATGATGGACTCATGGCCTTAGTTATACTTAAGTTTAATAATACAATTGGACCATGGTTAATTTATACTGGTTTCCAGGTATGGGGGTTAGACTAGCTAAGAAACACTTGGACTTTATTACAACTACTTCTAAAGGTAATATTATACTAGGAGATGATTTCAATTGTATCACAGATATTACAGAAACTGCCAATAGGAAATCTCCTAGACTACTGTCCTCAGCCAAACAGTTAACAAAATGGACAGAAATGTCTAAATTAAAAGATATCTTTAATGCTTTGGGACCAAATTCTTTACTATTCTCACACCAGGACTAAAGACATGGTACCCAAACTAGAATAGATAAAGTTTATCTCTCACAAGATCTTTATTCTAAAATCTTGAATTTTTCAATACAGCCTTGTCCCTTTTCAGATCATAATTTCCTGTTGTTAACAACACACTTGGAATTCAGTCAATTAGTTATTACTTCAAGGATTCCTTCATATATCACAACAATTAAAGACTTTAAATCTTGGATAACTTCTGAACTTCAGCTTTTCTTAGAGAGTAATTATAAACCTGAAGTAAACACAATTATGGTTTGGGATTCTCTTAAGGCCTATCTATATGGTAAAACCATTAGCCGGTACAAAAATAAAATTAAAGAATGGGACTCAAGAGTTACAGAAACTTCAAAATCAAACATTATCTCTTAAATCTAATAAAAACTTAATTGCTACACATAATAAGAAAAAAGAAGCAAATAAAAAATACAATGAAATAGTATCCCATAAAACTAATTTAGCTATGGAAAAACTGAAATTAAATTCTTATGCTACCTCTCCTAAGCATCTTCATAACCTATCTATGAAAGTTAAGATACGATCAAAAATTAATAAAATTGATAGTATCTTTCATGAAGGGAAAAGGAAAAAAGTCTCGAACATAGGGGACATTCTGGAGGCTTTTAATTATCATTATGCAGAGCATCATAAAGATAAAATAAGTACAAATGAATGTGAGAAGTTAGAGAATATAGTTCCCAACATACCAAGCATTCCTGAGGAACTTAAGTTAGATCTACAAAAACCTTTTTCTCAAAAGCAAATTATAGATGGGATTAAAGGAAGTAAGTCTAATAAAGCACCTGGAATAAATGGCTTAATTAGCGAAATTTATAGATTGTTCCCTTCATCTATAATCTCTCTCCTAAATAAAACTTTTCTTGAAGTTCAAACAGCAAATATTCCCACTTCTTGAAGATATTCTCTAATTTCCTCTATATTAAAAGAGAATAAGGACCCTAATCATTGCAACTCATATAGACCAAGTTCTTTGTTGAATAATGATTATAAACTATTTATGTCAATTATGGTCACTAGATTGAAAATACCCATATCTAAAATAATTAATGAAGACCAAACTGGTTTCATACATAACAGGCATACACAGGATAATATTAAAAGAGTATTAACTCTGACAGATTACCTCAATAGAGGAAACCATGAAGCATAGATATTCAAAAGGCCTTTGACTCCTTAAATTGGGGTTATTTAAAGTCTTATAGTCATTTGATTTCCCCCCCTTTTTATAACAATGATAAAGAAAATCTATGAAAATAATCTAGCATATGTCAAAGTTCCTTTACTTTCAAAGCAATCCAAATCACTAAAGGTACTAGACAAGGATGTCCCATGTTCCCTATCCTATTTGCTCTGGCCATAGAAATACTTGCCATTTTAATACGTAATAACCCAAAGATAAGAGGTATAAATATATATGACCAATATATTTCTAAAATAATTATGTTTGCTGATGATGTCTTACTTACCTTACCCAACTCTAAGGAAGTGTTGGGTGAAGTGGCTATAGTAATAACACATTTCCAAAAAATCTCAGGACTCTCCTTCAACAAACTAAATCAAAATATTTACTATTAAATAAAAAAAGGAACATACAGGTTCCAGTTAATCATATTACTGGAAACCAAGTTTCAACTGTAGACTATTTAGGAATAGTCCTAGGCAAGAATACAGAGGAAACCTTACAACTTAACTATGCTAAAGCCATAGACTTAGTCAAGACATTAAATAAGCAAATTGAATAATTTGTTTATAACATTTGATGATAGGTTACAACTGATAAAAATGGTCTTGTTACCTAAAATATTATAAATAGCACAAGCCCTTATGCTTCCACCAGGAAAGAAAATCCTTAAAGAAATTACTTCAACTCTGATGAAATTCCTATGGTACCCCAAAAGAAATAGAGTGGCATATTCTCATCATATCAGAAAATGGGAACAAGGGGAGTTAAATTTCCCAGAGATTAAAATTTATATAAAGGTATCTATAATTAAAATAGTGATGAATTTGATAAATCCTAGACACTCTTCCAATTGGAAACAGTTACACTCCAGTATACCAATGAATGAAAATTATTTATCAAAGAATGCTTTGGTAACTGACAAAGATAACCAGATATGGCACCATTTAATTTTAAATTTACAGTACAGTACAACAAAATTAACTAAACTAACACTAATAAACAATATTTTTGATGTGTTTAGAAAATTCATTAACACGAATTTAGATATAAAACTGTGGCATACATTTTTAATACCATTTACTATTACAATGGATTTCCCTGATAAAACACAGAGAGATTTTTGGTTTCTGGGAAAAAATAACCTATTTTGTTGGTTGAAATGTATTGAAAACCAGCAAGCTTTGAACACACAAAGTATATTGTCAACCTATGGCCTATTCCCTAATGACTGGTTGGTTCTTCAGATTGTCACAACATACAATAAGGATCTGTGTAGAATAATACATAATTCATTCTTCAAAATCGTACCAAAAATTATAAACTGGATTTTTGGAATTCTATATAATAATATCAATGTTAAGAATGAATTATCACATCTATATAACACTTTAATTGTCTATAAGACAGCTCCTAAAGATTATTTCTGGAAATACCTAACTAAAGGGTTTCAAGTATCATTATCAATGGAAGATAAAACAAACATTTTATTTTCAGTTAAACTAACTTCTTACTCACAATTCTGGGGGATTTTTCATTGGAAATTTCTATATAGAATGAACCCTTCAAACTGCAAGTTATGTTGGAGATGTCATTTGTCCACTAATGCTGACTGGTCTCATATTTTTATGACTGTACTAATATTAAACCATATTGGAATGAGATTAACAAATTTCTTCAAGCTATCTATACTGATATATTTGTTTTGATAAAGTCTTTAATTTTATTGAATGTTGTTAATAGTAATAATATGAAAAAAGATGACCTGTATTTTTATGGACAATGTTAGCAATAGCCAGAAAATGTATAACTAGAAGATGGAACTCTAATGTAGCACCCACAATGGAGGAATTCCTATCATCACTGAAGAAATGCATACTAACGGAGAAAAGAACTAAAGAGTTAAGAACTTTTCCTAAGCCATTGGTTAACAATCCACGGAGGAAAGTTTTGAATTTGATTGATACCCTACAGATGGAACCAAACTATTCCTAACTATCATACTTTATATACTAACTCATTATTTAACTACAAATGTTTTTTCTAAATCATTTTGTCAGGCTGAATGTAAATACTGTAAATAGTTACTGAATGTTATGAATATATTAAATTGTGTTATTTCATCAAAAAAAAAAAAAAAAAAGAAAAGTTAGCATTACTTACAGATGATATTATTTTGTACTTGATAAATCCAGTAAAGGATATTTTGGGATAGCCTTAAAAGGCTATAGTAGTGAAAAATGCACCCAAACGTGAATTTGTTCAGCAATATCCATATTTATGGGGACATGATAAAATTAAGTATTTAAGGGGATGGATTAAAAATGGATTCTATTATGGCAGCTAAGAATATGTGGGGAAAGAGTAAACAAAAATTACTACAACATTTAAGAAACTGGAATCTCTTGATTATGGGTATGAATAGTAGGATGCAATTAATGAAAATGTTTAGTGCTTTTAATTTTATATACAGGTCAGGCATATTTTTGTCAACCAAAGGAGGAGTTGTGGATGATAAACAGTTGAAAGAATTTATTTGAGAGGAGAACAGGGAAAGAGTTAAGTAGAATGAGTAGATTCTCCCCATTGAACAAGGTGGTTTAGGATTGCCTGATTTGAATGAATACTTTAGAGTTACACAGTTAAAGTTCATACACATAACACAAGCAGATGCTTATAAATTAAAGTGGAAAGGGATGATAATGAAATGGGAGGAACACTTCAAGAAATAATGAAAGAGAAGGATTTTGGATTGAGGCCCTTAGAGAGAACTACCATACAGAATATTTTTTTTCAAAATTTGGTCAAAGAACTTCAGGCCAACATGGAAATGGAGAATATTTTCACAAATATGGATGACTGCAAGTAAGGGTACAGGACATAGGCAAAAGAGGGCTGTAACTTATTGGAGAAAATTAGCAAAGGAACCAGGGAATTGGGAGTAAGTAACTAATGAGGAAAAGGTGACAGGGTGGGATGACGCCAAGTAGAAGTGTGGACTGCTGGTTAGACTGCCTTTCTTTCCAAGTACTGAGAACATAGCATAGGCAAAGAGAAGAAAATAAGGGAGTAGTAAGTGAAAGACTAACTATGGTAGAGTTTTTAGCTGAGCCTAGAAGAGAAGCTGCTATTAAAAAACAGACAATTAATAGGGCATGTAAAATACTGATTGATTAATGCAAGAATCAATCAGATAAGGTTAGAAAAGGTTGGGACAAAAAATTAAATGGCAAATTACAAAGGAACAACTGGGGACATGCTTGTGGCTCTGAAGTATGTAACAAAGTTGATGTGGTTTAGGATTTTTGCTTGTCAGGGTTTTGTATAGGTATTTTTATACCCCAAACAGACTTCAGAAAATCTGTCTTCAGAAAGATGGCAAATGCTGCAGGTGTAATGAGAAAGACAGGGAGCAGATGTGTAGCTAGGGTGGGATGATGGGGACAATTGCCCTAGGCACAAAGGATTGAGGAGTGAGATCAGCCATCCTTCATCACAATCTCTCTCTCTTTCTCTAATGGAATACCTGAGTGCTGCAGTGCTCCATGTGTAGTCTAAACTGTAGCAACTGTTTGCTACAGTTTAAAAGACAACTTATTTTTTTTTAACTAATATGTGAGAGCTGTAATGTTCCATGCAGATACAGAATAAACTGTAGCAACTGTCTGCTACATTTGTAGCAAGCAGTGTGCTACAGTTTAAAAGTATTTTTTTTTATAGATCATATGTGCTGACCATGAGGATGATGGTGATGATGAAGGGTAGGGGACAGAAAGGGACCTGGAAGGCTGGGGTTAGGAATGTGGGGGGGGGGCATGTCATGCATCTGGCCACCTGATTGGTGTGTCAGTAGAAGGAACAGCAGCTTTTTTTATTTGTTATTGTTGCTCTTGAATGGTAGAGATGGTGGGGGATGTGAATCTAACTTTAATAAGCAATCTCTAAAATGTGGAAATCAGCTTAATAATACAGTAAAGTGCTTTTTTCTGTGCTTCTGAGACTCTTTGGGAACAAGTTTTTTGAGAATGTATAAACAACTGGAATTTTTTTCAAAATTCCATACAGAGTACTTTTCAGAAATTATCAGGGGGTAAAATCATTGTAATGAAGGAAATCATTCTTTTGAGATGAGGGATGACGTCTAAATTGCCTAGATTCTGTAAGGCCTTATTAAGTTTACTGCTACTGCCTGCTATAAAAACAATTACTGCAAAATGGAAATCAAAATTTAAACCAGTTGTAATTAATGTACTGAATACTGTGAATGAGATAAAAGTACTGGAGGTGGATCTTTAGAAAAGGGAAGGAACAAATTACATAAAAGTAAACGGAATTTGCGGGAATAATGCAAGTAGAATAATGGTCTGGAAGAGGAATGAAGTTTAACCAAATGTAGGAATTCAGCAAGTTACATAATGCTGGAGGAAATCCATCCACAATCCCCTTTTCCTAGTTTTGTACATGGGGTCAGAGTATCACATCAACAGTAACCATCAACTACTGCCAATGGTCACACCACCAGGTGGCTAGCCTACTTACTAAAAAATTATGTATGCATGTATGAATACCATATTAAAACATTAAAGTAAAATTTAACTGATTTTTTTTTTATTAACATACACATTCCTTTGTCATTCTTTAAAATATGATTTAATAAAGATGTTTAAAAAAAATAAAGATCTGACATTTGAAACTACTCCAAGACATGTAAAAACACTGCAGGCCTATAATAGGAATTATGACAAACTTTTCTTCAGACACAGACTCCACTAACCATGCAACATCCCTAACAGTCGCACTCCGAAATTTGCAGGACAAATCCTTAACAAAAAATACACAGGGCAGCACTCAAAGGCATAAGGTGCCTAAAATATTTTATTAAAGCATATATAGGCAAAACAGACCGGTTTCGGCCCAAAAGTTATTAAGCCTTCCTCAGTGTAAAAGTATAAGCAACAAATACAAGCCTTCTTTTTCTTCTCTTTTAGCTGTTCCCATTAGGGGTCGCCACAGCGGATCATTTGTTTCCATTTCTTCCTGTCCTCTGCATATTGCTCTGTCACACCAACCGCCTGCATGTCCTCTCTCACCACATTCATAAACCTTATCTTAGGCCTTTCTCTTTTCCTCTTACCTGGCAGCTCCACCCTTAGCATTCTTTTCCCATATACCCATCATCCCTCCTCAGCACGTCCAAACCAACGCAATCTTGCCTCTCTAACTTTGTCTCCAAATTGTCCAACCTGAGCTGACCCTGAAATATACTGATTCCTAATCCTGTCCATCCTTGTCACATGCAGTGCAAATTTTAACATCTTTAACTGCCACTTCCAGCTCTGACTCCTGCCTTTTTGTCAATGCCACCGTCTCCAACCCATACAACATAATTGGTCTCACTACCCTCTTGTAATCCTTCCCTTTCACTCTTACTGGTACCAGAATGTGACAAATCACTCCTGACACTCTTCTCCACCCATTCCAGCCTGCCTGTACTCTCTTCTTCACCTCTCTTCCACATTCACCATTACTCTGAACTGTTGATCCCAAGTACTTAAACTCATCCGCCTTCGCCAACTCTACTCCCTGCATCCTCACCATTCCTCTATCCTCCCTCTCATTCACACACATATATTCTGTCTTAGTCCTGTTGACCTTCATTCCTCTCCTCTCTAGAGCATATCTCCACCACTCCAAGGTACCTCAACCTGGTCCCTACTCTCACTACAGATCACAATGTCATCTGCAAACATCATAGTCCATGGGACCTCCTGTCTGATATTGTTTGTCAACCTGTCCATCACCATTGCAAATAAGAAAGGGCTCAGAGCTGATCCTTGATGTAATCCCACCTCCACCTTAAATGGATCCGTCACTCCCACTGCAGACTTCACCAGTGTCACACTACCCTCGTACATATCCTGTACCACTCTTACATACTTCTCTGCCACTCCTGACTTCCTCATATAATACCACAACTCCTCTCTAGGCACCCTATCATATGCTTTCTCCAAGTCAACAAAGACACAATGCAACTCCTTCTGACCTTCTCTATATTTCTCCATCAACACTCTCAGAGCAAACATCGCATCTGTAGTGCTCTTTCCCGGCATGAAACCATACTGCTGATTGCCAATCATCACCTCCCTTCTTAACCTAGCTTCCACTACTCTTTCCCATAACTTCAAGCTCTGATTGATCAGTTTTATCCCTCTGTAGTTACTACAACTCTGCACATCACCCTTATTCTTAAAAATAGGTACCAAAACACTTTTTGTCCACTTCCCAGGCATCCTCTGACTTTCCAAGATTTCATTAAACAATCTGGTTAAGAACTCCACTGCCATTTCTCCTAAGCACCTCCATGTTTCCACTGGTATTTCATCTGGACCAAAAGCCTTTCCATTTTTCATCCTCTTCATAGCTGTCCGTACTTCCTCCTTGCTAATCTGTTTCACTTCCTGATTCATTATCCCCACATCATCCAACCCTCTCTCTCTCTCATTCTTTTTATTCATCAGCCCCTCACAGTACTCTTTCCATCTGCTCAACACACTCTCCTCGCTTGTGAGTACGTTTCCCTCACTGTCCTTTATCACCCTTACCTGCTGCACATCTTTCCCAGCACGGTCCCACTGTCTAGCCAATCGGTGCAGGTCCTTTTCTCCCTCTTTAGTGTCCAACCTTTCATACAACTCTCCATATGCCTTACCCTTAGCCTTCGCCACCTCTCTCTTTGCCATGCTCCTCATCTCCTTATATTCCTGTCTACTTTCTTCATCTCTCTGACAGTCCCACTTCTTCTTCGCCAGCCTCTTCCTCTGTATACTCTCCTGTACTTCCTCATTCCACCACCAGGTCATCTTGTCCTTCTTCCTCTGTCCAGATGACACACCAAGCACCTTTCTAGCTGTCTCCATTACCATCTCTGCTGTAGTTTCCCAGCTATTCGGTAATTCTACACTGCCCCCCAGTGCTTGTTTTAACTCTTCCCTGAATTCCACCTCACACTCACCCTTTTTCAGCTTCCACCATTTGATCCTTGGCACTGCTCTCACACTTGTCCTCCTCTTCTTGATCACCAGCATCATCCTACAGACCACCATGTTATGCTGCCTAACTACACATTCCCCTGTCACCACTTTACAGACTCCAATCTCCTTCAGACTGGCCCTCCTACATAGGATATAATCCACCTGTGTGCATCTTCCTTCACTCTTGTACATCACCCTATGCTCATTCCTCTTCTTAAAATATGTATTCACCACAGCCATGTCCATCCTTTTTGAAAAATCCACTACCATCTGACCTTCTGCATTCCTCTCCTTAACACCATACCTGCCCATCACTTCCTCATCCCCTCTGTTCCCTTCACCAACATGCCTACTGAAATCTGCTCCAATCACCAGTCTCTCACCCTTGGGTATACTCACCACCACTTCATCTAACTCACTCCAAAATGTTTCTTTCTGATCCACTGCACACCCAACTTGCAGAGCGTATGCACTAACAACATTCATCATTACACCATTAATTTCCAGCTTCATAAACATCACGCTATCCGGCACTCTTTTCACCTCCAAAACACTCTTGGCATACTGTTCCTTCAGGATAACCCCTACCCCATTTCTCCTCCCATTCACACTGTGATAGAACAATTTAAACCCACCTCCTATACACCTGGCCTTACTCCCCCTTCCATCTGGTCTCTTGCACATACAATATATCAACCTTCCTTCTCTCCATCATATCAGTTAGCTTTCTCCTTATACCACTCATACTGCCAACATTCAAAGTTCCTACCCTCACTACTACAAACCTAACCTTCCTCCTCTCTTTCTGCTTTCAGGAATACCTTCCCCCTATTCTCCTTCGGCCAACAGTAGCCCAATTTCTGCCGGCACCCTGTTGGCTAACAATACTGGTGGCAGTCGTTATTAACCCGGGGCTCGACCGATCCGGTATGGAAAGCTGTATTGTTGTCCGCATATGTTATTTGGCAGAGATTTTACACCGGATGCCCTTCCTGACGTAACCCTCACCATTTATCCGGGCTTGGGACAGGCACGAAGAAATGCACTGGCTTGTGCATCCCCAGTGGCTGGGTCAAAGAAATACAAGCCTATTATACTTAAAGATCATCACATGATACAATAAGAATCCCCATAATTGGTTGGTTATAAATGTTCATTAAGACCCAGGGGAAATAATCCTCCCAGCTTAATAATCCACTTTTTTCTTTCTTAAGCATGTCAAGCCAACCAATTTTATTAGCCCGGTCTCCAATTATCCTGTCAATAATGGTAAACCTAAAAGATGCTGTAGAATGGGTCAAGGAATGTTTGTATAGTGCATTACTGTTCTTTTTAAAATGTAATATCACTTAAGTCCTAGAAGTCTGGATTTTTGCCAGAGAGATACAGTTTTAATACATTTTTTCATCCTTGGTCACTATTATGGTTTAATTGTCAGCAAGTGGTTTGTTCCTGGTTTAATAATGTTTACTTTTTATTGTCACTGGTATTACATACATAAATCTTTACACCATCCACACTGAATGAGCTATTTAGCTTAGTAACCAATTACACTTAGAAACAAGCACTCTCATCAAATACATAGGCGTCTGGCTAGACCAAAACCTAAATTTTCATCAGCATATCTCTACCACCAAATTAAAAATCAACTCTACTTTTCTGATCTAAAAAGTCCTCTTACTTTTTCTCAAGCCTGCCAACACAGCATCCACCAGTAAAGGAATACGGCCTTCAAATCATAGTAAATGCTTCTAAGAAAAATCTGATCTGATCTCCCTTGAAATCACAGCTAGCAATATCTGGGAAGTGATCTCTGTGGCCCCTGAAACAGAACATCACAGCAATGTCCTTCAAAAGGTAACTTATCTAACAAACAATGGTGCACCCTGCCTCTAGCTTCTCTCACCTATTAACTTTTAAACTTATAAACCTTCCTTTTTTCTTTTTTTTTTTTTACTAGCAGATGATCCACAGGCATAATTAGGGCAAGGCAAAGGGGTGGCTGCCCTGGGGCGTAAGCTGTCAGGGGGGTATAATTGGCAGGTACCAATGATGCAGGAAAATCAGTAGAGTCATTGACGAATGACTGCAAACACTGCATTTACAGTTCATTTGAAGCACTTAACTATGGCAGTAAGTGTTGCAAACTGCTTCTTATAGCATTTACAGCTCACTACAGCTGCAAGAGAGAAGAATATCTTTTTTTCTTTTTTGCTCTTCAGCTTTGAGTTGAGTTTTGGATGGACTTCAAACCCTTAAGAAAATGCATGCTAATGCAAAACCTGTTATTTTATTAACTTTCTACATTTATAAGGTTAATATTTAAATTATTATTATCTTTCTACATTTATAAGGTCAATATTTAAAATATCTTTCTGATTTTGGCCCTTTGATCCTCATTATTTTGGCTTTGACCCACAAGAGGTTGACAGATATGGGATTTCATGCCTTTCTTTGCAACAGGGGAGCTGCTGTAATTTTATCTCTGAAAAGAGTGTAAGGTATAAATTACCATTATATTGCAAAAATATTCATGAACAAATGAGCATAGTCAATGAAGTCCATCTATGTGATGCAGTTAATTCATATGCAACTGCCCTGCTCTGCACAAGCCAAATCCAAGCTTCCACTGCTTAAAGATATACTTGACACTACTTCCTCCAACATATGAAAAACTTTACCACCCTATTTTTGATAAAGATTTCCAGCTCTCCAGCATTTTTTTAAGGGAAAAGTTTTTTTCCTTTCCACTAATTACATGTATCCCCTTCCTTGGCATTCATCTTCACCGCTACTCCTCCTTCTACTTTATTCTAAAAATGCACCGTCAAATGTCTCATTTTTTCTTCTCTCACACATTTTGTACATGCCAAACTCTCTTAATGAAAACAGCAGAATGGCTGAGAGAAAGATGAATGGCAATGACTCTGATACACGCACACCCTAAGTTGCATTAATATCGGGTCAAGATGCACATATACTACCTTTACTTTACAGCCACTTGACAATAGTTTAGAAGGATGGAGGCACAGCTGGTTGTATTTCATAACAGTGCAGGTGCTCATAAGCACATGGGCATGACTGCACTGGGATGGTGAAGGTTTGCAGGCCCAGTGATGGGAAGGATACCTGTATGAATGATAACCAACTGATGGAACATGATGGAAATAATATTTTTTCTCCGTTAGCGAGTCTGTTAGGTAGACAAAAGATTACTAATAAAACATACTACCTGGCACACAGACTAAACCTTCCAAACATAGAGTAACAGCTTACTAGTATGTGGAAGTATCTGTAATTATTGCACTATGTTTAAATTCAGATTAAAAAGCTCAGAAACTTAAAGGCACTACGTAATGTTTGACTGAAAAAGATTGTGTAGAGTATAAGTGATGTATAATGTTTGCAACTGGGAGTGCGTCAGTATGGTTTGTGATGTAAAATACTTGCATCTAGGATTGTGTTGGTGTGGTTTGTTTTCATTTATATAAATGTATGACTGCCTATGTAGTAAGTGATGGTTTAATAAAGATGTTTGTTGTTTAAAAAAAAGGCAGGAATTTAATAATTTATGTACTGTTGCTTAGGTTATATGATATATAGCAAAATACGTGAAGTAAAATGTTTATGTTAATTATAGTGTGATTAGTTTTATATGAATGTAAATTTGTCTGTCACAATTGATGATACAATACAGGTGTTTGGGGGGGGGGGGGCACACAAACTGAAGAAAGTACACTGAATGACAAGTGTCTCCGTGCACCTTGGCACTTCCTATTCCAGAGACTGAGGCAGTATAGCTCTGCTGCAGGGAAGTTTGCATCACAAAGAACAAGCTTGGTACATAAACAATGCACGCACAGAAATAGCAAACGGCTGCTTGGATGTGGTTATTAATAGTTATATTGTTACCTCTTACAAAAACACAATTAAGAACAAAAAGAAAACTTTCTCTGTGGGAGAGCTGCAGGCTTTGATTTCACAAAACAACACACAGTCTGAGAGTGAGGCAAATGGAGAACAAATTGCTTTGGTTCTAAAAAGAGAAAATATCAGAGAACAATGACTCCCTTTCTAAATAATGGAGAGAACCAAGAAACTTGCCAATTAATTTTACCTGACTTAGCACTGTGCACATAAAATCTCCTATGTAAACTAAACTTAAATCCCTCGTTACTGGCACGTCTATGGACAACAATGACACTTCTACTTTAGGGCCCATTGCATTAAATGATTTCAGGGTCCATTATGTGAGACTTTGTTCAAGTCTTATAGTTGAGGTGTCATTTACCAGATGTAATAATTAAGGTCTATCCCTTGGGTGAAACTGTTTTAGTACAACAGGAGCACTGTTTCTTTTTCAACATAAAATGGGATTTGTAAAGCTATTATGAGACAAATGAAAAGTAACTGTGTTTTGACTCCACTCCTGCAGTGGCATGGTACTTTGACCAGAATGCATATTTTAAGGATGCAATCTCACACTTAAGCATGTTCCTGATATGCCATCCCTCTCTCTTAAGGCATACCATTTTATGCCACAGCCCTGTACATTCACAATTGTAAAAGGTTCAAACTTGGCAATGCAATGGCTCTGTTCCTCTATGAGGTGACCTTTGTGAATGGCACACACGTCTGCTATAAGCCACAAATGGGGGGGTCTACATTGCAACAGTGGGTCTAAGCAAAACCTATTAACCTGGCTAATAGGACACGACTTGGTCCGTCACCAGCCAATTTCAAACAGCCTGCAGCTAGAACCACTGCAGAGGACTTCAGCTAGTAGGGAAGGCCAATCATTCCAACATTAGAAGCCCCAAAAGTGAAAGTTTTTTTAAATCAAGGTTTATGGATTTGACTAAGAGAGGTTCGGCTAAGCAACTGCCGTACAACACCCTTCCTTACAGCAGCTAACATAAATTAAAACACAATATTCGGTTTCATTACTAGAATCTGACAATCTGAAGTTTCTGAGGCCGTTTTGCTAAAAGTCTGAAAATGATGAAACTTAGGAGACAAGAGCTACATTCATCAGACAGTGGTCTCTCTCTCTCTCTCTCTCTCTCTAATCTGCTAAATCAGATACAGCACAGTATCAGTGCTGATACTAATGTAACCACCCTCCCTCCTGAACTACTATTTGTTTTAGAACTAAAGAATGTATTTTGCTTGCAGTTCCATACCATCCAGGGTTATGCAGTAGCAGCTAAAGAAACCTTGTGTTCTGGCCTTAATAAAATACAAATCACAAGACACAAAACAATGAGAAGTCAAACCAGATTTTGTTATATACAGAATATCCTTAAGTGATGAAACTGCACTCACACAATGTTACCAGTAGCTTCAAAGTAACACAGAAACCCTCTCAACCTTGCACCTTCCTCTGAATGTCCTACCTAGCCAATTCTTAAGTGATAGTTTTTTGAAAGTTTAGCAAAAAAATATAATTTGGGGTTTGTGTGCATTATAATATATTACAGTATTTATGGCAAGACTATGAATGTACTGACTATTACCACTCCAAAAAACATTCCTTACTGATAACATTGCAATTTGTATAGTTTTAACAGCTATCATTCTTCACAAACATTTACTTTTGTTTATTTTATCCTCTAAGTTTATTTTTCAAAAAATGCTCTGGAATTCAAGATGTATATAGGCTGCTAGGGGTGTGACATTCCACACACTAAGGTGTTAAGAATTTGTAAAATTGAATCATATTTTTTCATAACATCTGCTTTACAAGAATATCAACATATTACATAACTGTCTGCTGTCTTCAATCCCTATAACAAGGTATGATATTCTACAGTTACAAAAGGTTGTAGTCCTGCTCCATGGAAGCTCCAGTTAAGCACTTCTGTGCTGTAGAAGTAAGTCACCCCTCCAAAAATATAGCATAAATAGCACACAGTATTCACCCGTTTCCAAATTAAGTACTTCTGCAGTTCAAAAGATAAAAAATGTTAAAGTAATGCAATGGGTCTGCAGTATTCTCTCACAAACTCAGTAGTTTTAAACCACTGCTTAAACAACATCATAACTAGTCCTGGTCCTGTACATGCTAACCATACAGTTAAAACATTCACTGTACAACACTATCCAAATACTCTCCTTAAACATAATATTGTCAACCTCTTACTGAAATGACAAAACAATTTCTATACATAGCTGCTGCCTGTATAATTCACTAAGTTGCACGTGTGCTTTCCTCTTCAGTAACTTCCACCACTGTAAAATCTTAGAAAGTATATGTATAAATGTAACTACTGTTTGTGTATAAATGTAAACAGAAATGTAACTACTCTGCGTTTGTCTGGAACTTATTATAATGCAATATAACCAAATGGAGCTTTTCTCCCCAGGTCTCGGCTGAAAATGGGTATTACCCAGTCGGACCTTCCTGATAAGCAAAGACAAATAAATATTCTGAAACCAAAACACACATTTGCAAACCTAGGAGGAAACAATTTAGACAAGCATTTGTCAATATCAAATTTCTATCTACACTGGTGAAGGACTGCAACAACCAGGTAAAGAGAAAAAAGAGAGAGAGACAGAGAAACAAACAGGATGGAATTAAGAGATTATCCACATCATACAACACATGGACTAAAACTTATTTTGATAAGTGAAAGTATGCCTAGGTCAGAGGTTGTAAGTTTCAACTTTTACTTTTGCTTCTTTCTCAGTGTGTACCCTCAAACAGTCAATAGGACACCAAAGCTGCTCAGCTAGCTACACTGAAGATAATGACCTGCACCCCAGTCTCCAACATGGCCAGGTCTTCACCTGTCAGGAAGAAAAGCATTGTGAAAGCAGGGGTTAAAGTCCCCCCATAGCAGCATTGCTTAGATTCAGGATTTCAGTCATTTTGTACTTGGCACGCTTGTGATCCACAACTGTACAGTTTCCAGCTGGGCCATCATTTGGTGTTGGCTAGTTCATCATCATCCTGAACTAAGAGACTAAAAAATTTCCCTCTTCCTACAGAATGCAGGGCATTTTTAAATTATCCATTAACCAGCCAAGAATACAATGCTTGAAGTATGCTGTACATCTGTAACCCTAACATTTGATATGGGATCAAAAACCTAAGAGAAATGGGTACTAGTGCAATCATTTATACTTATGTAGGGGAAAAATGCAATTTACTGTGTTTAAAAGCATTTAACATTTGCCAGTTACTTCAAATTCATATGCATACAAAATGAAATGTATGTATTAAAATCATACCTCGCAACCTCTTAGTTCAAGAAATTTGGACAAAGCCTAAAATAACGGGGTAACAAAGGTCCAAAAATATACTGCTCTTATTCACTTAGAACATTGCTAGAATAACAGGATTTATGGTAGCATGAATTTTCTGAAGGCTATAAATTGTGAAACTTAAATGTATGTCATTATTTAGTACATACACACATCTTCCTGCATATATCTAATGAAATCTTTATAATTTAGCTATTGGACAAGCACAAGTTGTGTGTACTTCTGAGGGTTTATGTAGAAAATGTTAAGACACTAAGTCTAAACTAAGTTCAAATAATCCTATGCCTACAGAAAACACAAAATATAACACTCGTCATTATAATAACGGCAGCATCTTAGTTCCATGCCAAACTTTTCCTTTGATGAGATGAAAAGGCCGGGCCTCATAACAATTTAATGTTATTAATTGGGGAAGATTGAGTCAACATGGGGGGGGGCTAATATATATTTAGAATAACATTACGATTAGTTCTACTCAAATGCTCAGTCTCCTCTGTCCATAACATGTAAGTTAGTTATTTTTGCAAAATTTTAAAACAGTGTCAAAAAACCTCCTTCTTGTGTAATCCCTTTAATTTTACAATATTTTAGCTCAAGAATACTATACTGCTAATTGAGATTTAACTATGTTTTAGATACTTTCTGCCTAGTACTAGCAAGGGACTGGTTCATTACAAAAGAGTTGTAAAAGAAGCACTATTATCAGAGTCTCCAGATATTTTTCCCCTTGAACAACTACTCCGAGTAACTATAATACACAACATTAAGCAGTCAAAGTGTTCAAAAAATGATGAACAGTTCTGCAGTTTTCTTTCCATGCATGCTTCTGCCTTCTATCTAATGATCTGTACTCCCACTTCCACAATGTATACAGGTCTGAGAAGAAAATGCAGCAAAAGGATTAGCATGGAAAATATAATACAATACAAAAAATCCATATCAACTTTCAGTTAACATCTAGACTACGACCTCGAATGAAAAGTATTTATTTACTTATTTTTTTGTATAGTCATCCTCTTGTTGTTTGCATTTATTTTCCCTCCATTTCATGAACTACTAACACTGGCCCGAATAAAATCACCCACTTTGTAAAGACATAACTTCATCTACCAGTGATTTGCATTGTAGTAGACAAATACTGAAAGTTTGCAAATTCCAAAACACGTATAATGAGTCTCTGAACTGTTGTGTCATTTTGTAGGTATAAAGGAACCAGTTTCTAACACACACACACAAAAAGAACATGCATGGTATATGTTTTGAATTAATTTCTTTGATTTTTGTTATATTCTTACCTGTCTGACACGTGTAACATCTTTCTGTATTTAGAATTATTCTGTTAGCCCACAAAAGTAAGCTCTGGCTTTCATTTATTACAGTTTAAAGTATATGCTGATGCCTCACTGAGTTGTAATTTTGCTAGAACTGTCATATTAAGTACTTACAAACTATGACAAGAATCAGAAATTATTTATTCATTCATTCAGTTTGTTGACTGGAAAAGCCCAACTGAGCAGTTTATTTTCAGAGAAGGTCTGGGGAGAAAAGCTCCACAACAATTACAATACAATTGCCTGGCTTCATGGCATAGATATTTGGAGTCCTGACTATGTCCCAGGAAAATCAATTAATGACAGAGGCACTGGAGAAGCCAAACAGTGAAGGGGAGGTGTGAAGTGGTATGGGTTGCTCTTCTCTTCCACAGGGGATGGAGGTAGAGTTTGCACAGGGTGATATGATCTGCCTGGCAGAGACCAGAAGGACCACAGCAGAAGTGAGAGCATACCACCAGCGGACACTTATTGCTAACTCCTACCTGGTGCCTTGCTGGATGCATGTGAGATAGGCATGGGGAGAAGATTGTAAAACATCTGAACCACCTATGATGGCTGTCTGGATAATGACCTCTTGTCCACAGATAGAAATGAATAGGCCAACTGACTAAGAGACATTCTGATGGTCTGGAAGCAGTAAAGGCAAAAAAGTCACAAAAACTGGATTATAATCAGAAAAAAATGGTTAAGTACAACAAAGAGAAGTGAAAAACTATACTATGAAGCGTAAAGAAAATTAAAAGTTAGCTACAGACATAGGGATTTAAAGTAGTAAATAATATCAAAGACAATTAAGTTATTAACCAATAATCCAGTACAAGATTTCACAGAACTAGGTTGTCACACAGAGATATTTGTGGAATACTGGGTCAGAGCTTTGGTATTTTAATTTGGTAAAGAGGGACAGCAGATGTATATCCATTTGGCTCAACTCTAAAATGTGACAGTGATTGAGACTAAAACATATGATCACAAAACTGATACTGCTACATCATCATCAAAGCTTCTGAAACATGTTTTTGTGCCCCCTTTGTACCCTTCAAAACCCTGCTACTTAGACTGCTGTTAACATACCACATTCTTGAACTTAGCAGAGGAATTACATCAATGACACTTTTATGGTTTCACCTTAAAGTACTGATCACAGGTGTGTCACGTTTATGCCTGGCACCCTATTTCATTCTGTGAGAGGTACTTCTTGCATGCAGTCAGGCAGTTAGCACAGAGGATTACGATCCTGAGATACTAATGAGCTGCTTCAAGTAGTCAAGAGTAAAAGGTTTGATTCCTTTCACCTCCATTTGCTTACGGTGCAACTCTGAGCAAGTCACTTAAACATATAGTGCTCCGGGGTCACCCTTGAAAAGGGATATATGTGTCCAATGAACTTACCCTGTTAACAGATGAACACAATAAGAAAGAAGTCTTGAATAGCCCAGAAATTGCATTGTTACATAGTGCAGGGGTAATTCATTCCAAGATTATGATATAAAAACTGAAAAATGTGAGTCAACAAGCCTCTCGGCATCCTGTATGAAATTAGTCACTGCCTTGTAAGAGAATAGGGAGGTCGAGAGAGATTATGGCACTGCATTAGATACTGAAGAGGTGGACATTTAGAAGGGTGAAGTACAGAGATGGCACTGAAAAGGATAAAATATTTTGCTTTCAAGTTCTAGCCCATTTGTTAGAGTTTGGAGATTTACAGTATTGTTTGTTGGGTAGGTGATTTGAGACCAAGCATGAGGCACAATGATAGGCAAACTTAAGCTTACTTAGAAAAGAAAATCAGTGATTGATAAAAAAGAGGCAGGCAAGAGAAAATAACGTGCCAGTGTGCAGACTTTTGAGTAATGATGCATGTGTTAAATAGTTAACTAAGCATACATGTGAGGTAATACGAATTTGCACACTAATGCAATGAATGTGGGAAAATAGCCCCCAAAAAGTTAAACAGGATGTATGGAATGGAGTTTTCTGGACTGGATACTAATATCTAGTCTAGGAAGCCATTTTGTCACTATATTTTCAGTCCTTGTTAAAACTTAAATTTATATAGTCTAAATAACTGGGTATGATAATGTGTGAAACAATAGACAAGTGACACTCAGTACTGAAAGTCCCCTAAAAGTAACAATTCATACGGGAAAATACAGTTGTGTAAAATCTTATCATAACAGGAGATGTTCTTCCCTTCACTGTTGGGAGTATTCATTATACTAGGGATTCCCCATCAAGGGTAGTCCAACGTCAGACCAGTATACCAAAGCCTTGGGTTATAATAGGGATGTCATACATCACACATATGCTCCCTGCTCACGATGTATGGACACACCTCCCTCAGAACTGAAAAGCTCCAGGAGGAACAGCAGTCCGAGAGGAACATGTGCAAACAGAAGGAAAAACAGGCTGGAGGGAAGGAGTGAATACTCAAACGGTGAAGGGAAGGACATCTACTGTTATGGTAAGATTTTACACAACTGCACTATGTTCTTCCATATCACTGTTGCAGTATTCATTACACTAGGCAGAGTCCAAATGCTCAAAAGGAAACTTGGGAAGAGGAAGGTCAGCAGAGCCCTCAAGAAAGCCATGTAGGATACTCTTGGCAAATCTGGATCTAGCCCTAGAAGCCACATCCAACTTATAATGATTGGTGAAAGTATGCACAGAAATCCAAGTAGCTGCCTCAAGGATGGAGTTGGTATCTAATCCTTTGAAAAAAGCAAGAGAAAAAGCCACAGCCCTGGTAGAATGAGCCTTAACAGAAGAAGAAAAGCTTTTCCCATGAAAAGAGTAACACAAGGAAATGGCCTTAGAGATCCAGGATGGAATAGTTTGATTAGAAACAGACAAACCTAAAGACCTAAGATGAAAATAAACAAAAAGTTGCTTAGATTTAGGAAATGGCTTTAGTTTTATTCAAATAATATCTGAGTTGTCTATCCAAATCCAAGGTATGAAGAACCTTCTTACTAGCTGACTGTGGTGAAGGGAAAAAAGTGGGCAAATGAACAGACTGATCTAGAGATTACTCATTAACCACCTTAGGCATAAAAAGATTAGTATGAAGAGACACCTTGTCCTATGAAAAACTAAAAAAGGAGGTATATTCACAACACCCTGCAGCTCAGACACCCTTCTAGCTGAAGCAAGAGCCAAAAGAAGAACAGTCTTCCAAGTACAATGCAATAAGGAAACTGAAGCTACAGGCTCAAAAGGAGCCCAAGTCAATTTTTCAAGAACAAACTTAAGGTCCCAGGAAGGAGGAATAGGCTTCCTGGGAGGCCTAATATGAAGGACACCTTTCAAAAACTGTTTGTCCTCAGATCAAGACACCAAAGGAGGAGTAAAATGCAGACAAGCAGAAAAAGCTGAAAGGTAGGCTTTAACTGAAGAGTATGCCAACCCAGCATTCAGCAACTCACACAAATAAGAGAAAACCAAATAAACTTCCACAGAAAGTGGATGTTGGTTACAAGCAAGACACCAGACAGAAAATCTCTTCCATTTGGATAAATAAGATTTCCTGGGTAGTGGGTTTCCTGGCCTCAGGCAGAACCCAAAGCATGTCCTCAGAAAAAAAGGTGCCTAAAAGGGATCAAAACCCTATCACCCACAGTGACAGTTGAAGAGTGGACAAGTGGGGATGAATGAGAGACCCCTTGTCTTGTGAGAGTAGGTCCACTCTGTGGGGTAACTTGTGGTGATTGCCATTGGCTAAATGCAGAGGAAAAGGGAACCAATGCTGTCTGGGCCAAAAGGGAGTCACCAACAAGATTTTGGGAGAGTCCTGTTCTATCTTGAACAGAACCATTGGTATGAGAGGAAGGGGAGAAAAGGCATATAGAAACATCCCATTTCAAGAAAAAGAGAGGGAGTCCACCTTCAAGACAGAGGACATAGGAACTTATTGCAAAAAAGAGGAAGTTTTCTGTTCAGAGAGGTGGTAAAAAGGTCTACTTGAGGACTATCCCATTGGTGGACAATGTCCTGAAACACATCTCGATGAGACATCCATTTGTGAGACTGTGTAATGGACCTGCTCAGAGAGTCTGCCACAATGTTCTGTTTTGAAGGACTATAGACAGCCTGAAGAGTTACTTAATACTGGGCAGCCAGATGCCAAACCTGAAGAGCTAGTCTGCACAAGAAGTAAGACTGCATCTCCCCTCACTTGTTGATGTACTACATCACTGTGGTATTGTCTGTAAAAACTATGAGGGGCCCTGGAAGGAAAACAGATTGGAAAACCTGAAGGGCCAGAAGAAGATCCCTCATCTTTTTCATGTTGATATGGTCCTTCCTCTGACGAATGGACCAAAGGACCTGAACATTTAGAGGGCCAAAAGAAGCCCCCCCCCCCACATCTGAGGCATCTGAAGAGAGTTCATGAGAGGGGAATGGAGGCTGCAAAGGAAGCCCTGGGTTGAGTGACTGATGACTCCACCACTGAAGCTATAGCTTGGGGCATGGAAGAAGAAGAAGAAAGTTCAAAGAATGAGAATGTTGAAGCCAGACTGACTTTAGGAACTAATGTAACTTTCTCATATGAAGCCTAGTTAGATGAAGCATAGGAATAGTGGATGCCATGAACCCCAGAGTCTTTAGAAACTCCCTGGCTGTAACTGAGACTAGAGGAAAAAGGGATTGAAAAAAATGCAATCAGAGTTAAAGTCTTGGGAGGAGACAGGGATGCCAACATAGGAATGGTCTGAAGCCTGCAACCAAGAAAAACATGATCCAAAGGAGAAGTCAGAAAGGATTTTTGAAAATTCACTGTAAATAAGACGCAAATAGCATAGTGAAGGTGCTGAACCAAGGTCTCTGGAGAGAAGCCTGAATGAGCAGGCCATTCAGATAAGGAAAGTACAGTTGTGTAAAGTCTTACCATAACGGAAGATGTCCTTCTATATACTGTTACAGTATTCCTTACAATAGGGACCTCCTTCCAAGGGTGGCCCAATGTCTGGCCTGCATACCAAAGCCTTTAGGTTGCTAAGGGTATGCCATAAATCACATGCATGCTCCATGTGTAAAGCGTAGGTCATAAAGGTGACGTCCGAATACACCATCCTCAGAACTGAGGGCCCTAGCAGGAATGCCAGTCGAAAGATTAGAGAGGTACCAGGCACATCCAGAAGGGAAAATAACCAGAGGGTGGAGGGAAGGAGTGAATACTGCAACAGTGAAGAGAAGGAGATCTACTGTTATGGTAAGATTTTACATAACTGTCCTATGTCCTTCCATTTCACTGTTGCAGTATTCCTTACAATAGAGAGAGTGCAAAATCTCATGAAGAGAGGGAGGAGGAAAGACCAGCAGAGCCCTCAAGGAACCCATGAAGGATGGCCCTAACAAAACCAGCTCTAGCTCTGGATATCACATCCAACTTATACTGCTTGGTAAAATTATGCACAGAAGTCCAGCTAGCTTCCTCAAGAATACAGTTAGCATCTAAACCCTTGAAAAAAGCACCACAAGAAGAAGGAAGGCTCTTGCCATGAAAAGAATAACAAAATGAAACGGCTTTAGATATCCAAGATGAAATAGTTTGCTTGAAAACAGTCAATCCCAAAGATCTAGGAGACCAAAACCTGACAAGATTTACGAAAAGCTTTGGTCCTATTCAAATAAAATCTGAGTTGTCTATGCACATCCAAACTGTGTAAAACCTTCTCACTAGCAGATTGCAGAGAAGGCAAAAACATGGGCAAATGAATAGATTGATTAAAAGACAACTCATTCACCACTTTTGGCATAAAAAGGAGGATTTGTACAAACGGATACCCTGTCCTTACGGAAAACTAAAAAAGGGGGAACAGCCATAAGGGCTTGAAGCTCAGACACCTGTCTAGCAGAGGTAAGTGCTAACAAAAGAAGAGTCTTCCAAGAACAATGCTACAAGGAAGCTGAAATCACATGTTCAAAAGAAGCCAGAGTCAATTCCTCCAAAACAAAATTAAAGTCCCAAGGAGGTACAGGATTCCTGGGAGGTCTAATATGAAAGATGCCTTTAAGAAACTGTTTAGCCTCAAGTCAAGAGGCTAAAGAGGGTGCTAGTTGCCGGCAAGCAGAAATACCTGACAAGGGGGCCTTAACAGAAGAATATGCAAACCCTGCATTGAGCAAGTCACACAGATAAGACAGAAACAAAGGAACATCCATAGAAAGTGCATCCACGTTATGAGAAAGGCACCAAACAGAAAATCTCTTCCGTTTGGATAAGTAGGATTTCCTAGCAGTGGGTTTCCTGGCCTCCTGAAGGACCCTAAGCATGTCCTCAGAAAAAAAGGTGTCTATACGTAATCAAAATCCTATCACCCACAGTGTCAGTTGAAGAATGGACAAGTAGGGATAGATGAGAGACCGCTTGCCTTGTGTCAGTAGGCCCACCCTGTGAGGTAACTTGTGGTGACTGCCCTTTAAGTGCATAAGAAGAGGGTGCCAATACTGTCTGGTCCAAAAGGGAATCACCAGCAGGATTTTGGAACTATCTTGTTTTATCTTGAACAGGACTTTTGGAATGAGAAGAAGGGGAGAGGAGGCATAAAGAAACATCCTCATCCAGGAAAAAGAGAGGGTGTCCACCTTCCAGACCAGAGGACATGGGGCTCTGGCATAAAACAGAGTAAGTTGTTTGTTCAGAGGGGAGGCAAACAGATCTATTGAGGAGTACCCCACTGTTGGACAATGTCCAGAAACATATCCCTGTGAAGCATCTACTCATGGGATTGTGATATGGACCTGCTCACAGAGTCTGCCACAGTGTTCTGACCTGAGGGAATGTAAACTGCCTCAAGAATCACTTGATACTGGACAGCCAGTTCCCACACTAGAAGTGCTAGCCTGCACAGGAGATACGATCTTGTACCCACTTACTTGCTGACATACAGAATAACTGTGGTATTGTCTGTCAGTACCTTGAGAGGCCCTGGAATGAAATGCTTGAATAGCCAAAAGACGAGCTCTCGTCTCTTTGACAGTGATGTCGTCTTTCTTTTGCTGAAGTGACCAGAGGCCCTGCACTTTTACAAAGCCAAACGAAGCCCACCCCATCCCATGTCTGAAGCTTCTGTGAACAGCTCCTGAGAGAGCAGTGGGGGTTGAATAGGAAGCCCTGTTTTGAGTGACAACTGCTGAATCCACCACTGAATTTTCTGTTTGAGGCATGGAAGAACCCTTCAACAACTCACCCAGGAATCCTTCAGCTCTGTGGAAAGTTGGATCACTAAGATCCAACTAATCCTAACCCTAACAAAACTAAACTGCTACTCTTCACCCCCAACAAAACCATGTCCACCCCTCTACCCTTCACTATCTCCTCCAATAATGGTACTATCACCTCTCCCTCTGACCACACCAAACTCCTAGGTGTAGGAATTGACAAAAAACCTACACTTTGATGTCCATATTTCACAAACTATAAAAAAAGTCCATAAAAAATGGGAACACTGTAGACATAGGAAAAATTCCTCACAAATCAAGCACGGATTACCTTAGCCCAAACTCACCTATTGTCCACTCTTATGTACACCGCTCCAATTCTTACCAACGGTCAGAATACTTGACCTCGCCAGAGTTGAGTCATGTTATAATAAAAATGCCAAATTTGCTAACAACTCCACCTTCAGAACCCATTACTGCCAGGCTTTAAGGGAACTACAATGGTTAGAACATCCCCAGCTTCTAAGCTATCACCAGCTTATCATCGCCTTCAATATTGTAAGACAACCTGACAAAAAACAAGCACTTAGCCAACTGCTCACTCACATAAAACAAACTGGCCTTTCCGCTCTACAGACAAATCACTCCTAAGTATCTCAAAGGCTAACACTGCACGTAAGACCTTTGCTGACACTCAATCAATGTAGTGGGAATCCCCTCCCTAACAAGACTCTGTGGAACACCCCTCAGTCCCTTGGATATTATCAGCCACTTTTCCTCCTAAATATTCAAAATGGACGTTTGCACTGCCTCAGAGGACGTGCGTAAAACTGGATTCATGCTGTCCTCTGAAGTGGTTGCAGAAGATCAATCTGACAGACAAACTGGGCAATCCTCCAGGCTTTCACAAGGTTCAAGAGAGACGTCGGCGGAGCAGTACAGCAGTAGAATCAGACCTAACATTTTCAGCTTTCTTCTCAGCAGATGGCTGATCATTAGGCTAGGATAATTCTGCCATTGCACCCTGCACCAGCAACTTAAGATGTTGATTTTCCAGGTGAGAAATGACTACAAAGAGTATTAGGGACAAACACCTGACAAACAGGGCATGATGTATGGTCATGAGAACCACCTAAGCAAAACAAGCACTGCTCGTGACGGTCCTTATGGGGGAATCTGTCTATCACACTGGCATTTTCCCTTCCTGGATGACATGTAAACTTACAACAATAAATAAAAAGCAAGATAAGAAGAAAAACCCCAACGGGGCACTTATATGAGATGGACTGGTAACCAACAGATGAAAGAGCTTTCAGACTGACCATCAAAGATGGCGTTTCAAAAAGGTTCTGAAGAAGTTACATCCCTACATCAGTTTTATGCTCTTTTTGATGAGCAGGGAGCATTCATGTAATGTATGATGTCTCTATCATAACCTAAGGCTTTGGTATTCTGGCCGGATGTCAGGATACCCTTTGCAGGAACTAGTTTTATGAATACTGCAACAGTAAATTGGAAGGACCTTATTATTTACAAGCTAGGATTCTCTCTCTTCAGTGGTATTTTTAAGTGCACTGGGGGAAGTCATAACACTGATCAACAACTACTGATTTTGCTGAATTTAGTTTGAGCAACATTAGAAGAGAGTCAACTGAAGAATTGCTTGGTAGTTGTAGGATGTGTTGATGTGTCTTTTACAGGTATGATCACATCTCCAGTATCCTTGTGTGTTGTATCTGCTCTAAATATGTTATAATCTTGCAGTATTTTTTTTTTTTTTAGTTTTAATATGGGGTTTTAGCCATTTCTCAAATATTCCTAGCACTTTGGTGTAATAGTACATGAGCCAGGAGTGGAGTAGCGGGAGTTTAGAGGGGTGTACGTCATTTCATTGAAATCTCATTACATTGAAACCCAGATTATTGCAGACTATTTGACTGAAAACTCATTCCTTTATAAAAGTATAGAAGTGCACAGAAAGTATGTAATGGTATATTTTCTTGTGATACAACTTACTAAGGAACTGAGTATAGCAAAGTATGTGTGGATTGCAATGTCCAGCTTAATGTTGTGACCCCAGCTCTGTGGATTTTTGTGTTTGCACTCCAGTACTGACTCACTGTGTGTAGTGTTTTCCTCTTTTCTTCGCAGATGTGCGACCTCAGAATTAGTATACTTAAGTAAGGGGGGAGTGGTTCAAGACATATGTCTTATGGAGAAGTCTTTCTATGTAATGAGTTTTCAATTAAATAGGTTTTCCTGATTTGAGATTCAATGAAATGCCATAGTCCCATTTAGAACATATGCTTCTACAGCTGATATGGATAATTTTCAGGGACTCTGGTCTATGCCAATATGTGTTTGATGGGTTTATGACTAACATTTTCTATGAACAGTCCATGGTATGAATAAATGTTATCTGTGTAAAGAAAGGACAGAGTCGAGTGGAAGAGAGGAGGAGTGTGGAAGGTTGGAAAATGTACGCATATTTTGGTTCATGTAAGATGGAGTAAGAGGATTTTCATCTGTGTATGGAGTGAGTTTGATGGGGATGAGGTTGGCTGTATGTAGGTTATGTGACATTATATGCTAATGGAGATCTGCAGAGGGTATGAGGAGTTGTACAGTAGTATGCTTATTGCAACTTGCACTGAATTATTTGGTCAAGTGTGAGGTGTGATTATTGGGTTAAGATCAAAAAGGAAGGCAAGGATTGTGAAGAGAGGGAGAAAGTTTATTCATGATGTTTTGTGGTGCTGATTTAGTGTTGAATACATTACTGAAATGGGTAGCTGTAGTTAAAACTGTTACATGGGCATTGATACAGAAATTCCAATAGATGAGAAATTACGAATCAGAAGAAAGACATTGGAAAAATAATAACATATTTAAGCGTATAACTAAGACTAAAGCAGATGCAATTTACTATACTTTGGTGTTAGAGAGAGTTAAGAATGGGTCACATGACTGGATTATGAGAGAAAGTATATAAAAAGGACCTGGAATTTGGCTAGGTATGACACAGCTGAAGCACACCAGGCTACTGAATAGTTCATACTGCTAAACATTTTAAACATAGTGTGTGAGAAAGAGAGAGAGAGAGAGAGACCGTGTTTCTATATAAAAGAGAGCCACACTCACTGTCGGTGTCTTCTCAATGGTCACCGTTATGTGAAAATCCATGTAGGTGAGGTGAAGGGACTGGAGAGCTCCCTCATCCTTTCCAAATTTTACTGCAACTTGGAGAAACTTATTAATTAAGGGACATGTGCTTACGATCCTTATATCTACCTGCATTAGTTGTCAAGAAACTAGCACTGAATTATTTAGCCAGGAAATCTCACTATAAACTTCTATCCTTCTGCTTAATAACACAGAAAAAAGATTGTCAGCCTGCATAAAGAACCTGCATTTATAAACTAGGCAGCATCCTAAATGTTCACTGATATATTGTCAAACCTAAAAAATAAACATGCTTTAATTATTTGAAAGTTTTTCAAAGACTACAACCAGCTCCTGCTTTATTATTAAGTTTACAGTAGGGTGACCAAATGTAAAGTCTCTCAGGGTGCCTAAATGTCCCGTTTCTATCAAATCACTAAAACTTCCTAATTATATAACTTCAAGTAATATTTTGGCTACTTCTGAAAAGCTTGCAAAAATAAACAGGTATTTTCTGTTTACCTTTCTGAGTAACAGATGATTTTCCATACAGATAGTTGCTGCCCACTATGCTCTTTCTCAAATGCAGACTGGTGCTGTCCCTCCATACAAAGTGCCTCAACACAAGTTTTCAAACCATTATTACTCCTCATTGATGATGATGATGACGGACCGACTGATAGTGGTAAGAAAGATTGTGTGCATAAGCATATTCTACATGTCAACCGCAACATCTGTATATAAGTGCCCATTGAACTTTTCCAAGACAAAAGCAGGTCATTTTAAGAATAAAAAAGAGGCTTCTTCCATCATACACAATTGTGATATAGTTTCCTTCATTTACCACACAGCACACAATAAATACTGATAATAAAAATCGAAACTCACCATAACTGAAGGTGTCAATGTCACATTGTCAATATTGTGACACACCGCATTTTTACTATTTCCTTTGCTGCAAGGACTACAGCTCTATTTCCGTAGCTAATATGACGAAATGAGCAGTTAAAAACTGCAATTCCAACAATGCAAATCCCACCTCATTGTTTTGATTGGCAGGTTGTGGTAGATAAACGGTGGTGAAAAAGGTGAGTATGTGTGTTGTTGCAATTATTTGAAATGAATGGTATCTGAAGGAAAGTTTGAAAAATATATTTTACAGCGTCATATCAGATGTTTCACAATTTCTTGAAAGCTACTTTTTTTAAATATGTAATTTGGGGTTTTGAGTGTTATGAAACTTATCTGGCATTTTTATGTATGTAAATTTGATAACTTTAAGGTCAGTCTGTATGCGAAACTGATCTTGTTTTAATATTTTTCATTTTTTAGACTTTTGAGTAGTGTAAAGAACGAGACCTTGTTGCTATGGCTACTGGATGCAGGCAATTATTTAAAGCGAACATAGAGCAAGGAAGAGATGGCCAAAGGAACTCTACAAAGGAGAGAAGGTACACTGTAGTTGAGGAGCAAAGACAATAAAGTATAAGCCAGTGCTAGCATTTTGGGGCCCCAGCAAATATCAAGTCAAGCACTTCTAGTCTAAGTGCGCCATACAGACAGACCTGTAGCAGCGTGTAATGTGTTAGTCTTATGTGTGATCCCTGCCGGTCTGTTCGTGTCAGAGTGACAGGTGTTTGTTTTGGGTGTTGAAATTTATTCTTTAATTTTATATTATCGTCTCATATAGACAATAATTATGCCCAAGCGTCAATGTAAGTTTATGGAGGAGTATTCCAAAGAGTGGAACTATATTAAAAATGACAGTGAAGCCGAGTGCACAGTTTGCAATAGTGTTTTTACTATTGGTCATGGTGGACGTTCAGATATAAAACAACACATGACATCAGTGAAACATAGGAACAGACTGAGTGCCCCAAGTAGCAGTATGTCTCTTAACAATTATTTTATAAAACACGATTCTAATGAAGAAATGAAAGTTAGAGCTGCTGAACTAACTCAGGCCTACCATAAGCACCATCACAGCTTTAGGTCAAATGACTGTGTCAACAAGTTAAACAGCGTTATGTTTAGTGACTCATCAATTGCATTAAAGTTTAGCTCTGCCAGAACAAAGCAATCAGCCCTGATAACTGGTGTTTTAGCTCCATTCAGCATGAAAACTAGCAGTGAAGAGATAAATAAATTTTATGGCATTTCAACTGATGCAAGTAATCACAAGGCTATAAAAAGGTTTCCTTTTGTAGTTCAGTTTTTTGACATAAATGAAGGGATAAAGTCAAAGTTACTGAAAGTAGCTTCCTTGCCATGTGAAACGTCAGATGAGATATCTAGTTTCTGCTTGAACTGTATTGATGAATTCAAGTTAAATAAAAACAGTTGCATTGTGTTTTGTGGTGACAATACCAACGCAAATTTTGGTGGTTTGAACAGAGTGAGAAAAAACAATGTATTTACAAAATTAACAACTAATTTACATGGTGGTATTGAAGGTGTGGGTTGTCCTGCATATGTACTACATAACTGCATATGTGCAGCAGCTGATAGATTAAGCTGTGACATTGAAGGTATTGTTGTCAAACTCTTCTCTTATTTTTCTATATACACTGTGCGAACAGAGAGGCTAAAAGAATTTTGTGAAATGGTCGACGGCGAATTTGGCACTATTTTGGCATATTCAAAAACTCGATGGCTGTCTTTGATGCCTGCAATAGAACGAATTTTAAAGCTGTTTGATGCTTTAAAGGATTTCTTTTTAAATGAGGAAAAAGCTCCAAAGACTTTAACATTTTTTAATAATCCTTTAAGTGAGGCATACCTATGGTTTATCCATAGCCAACTCAGTATTTTTCACCAAGAAATTAAAAAGATTGAAAGAAGTACAAAAAGTGTTATGGAAGTCAAGGATGTATTGGAATGTACTCTCAAAGCTTTGACCAGAAGAAAAGAGGAATAGTTTTTATCATTTAGTGTAAAGTCCATTCTTAAATGGGCCAATATTACGCAACAAGACGAAATTAACTTCAAAAATGAAGTTAATGAGTTTTATGAAACCTGCCTACAATATCTTAAAAAATGGAGTGTACCATTCTCTACCTTCTCAAAATTTAAATGGATGCTTTTGAAGGACATCCCCAGTTGGGAACAAATTGAAGAAACTATTTGTTACTTCAACGAAAAAAGTATTGAAATAAATGATACTTTGCTATTTGATCAACTGGCATCGTTAGCGGATTTTGTAAGTGAAAATATTAGAGAGTGGACTGATGAAGATAAAAAAACACCTCAGTGTCACGAAAAGTGGGTTTGTTTTTTTCAAAACCCATACTAGGCCAGAACAGAACTCTGAATTTTTGAAGATATGCCAATATGTGTTTGCGATCCCTGCCCATAATGGTAATACTGAAAGAATCTTTTCACTCGTGAACATTCAATGGATGGATGAAAGAAACAAGAAGAGAGTGGAGACCCTTTCTGCAATCCTGCAAGTTCTCTACAATTTTGAAATGGACTGTTATAGTTTTTACAAGTTTATATTAGATAAGAAGGAGGTTTTAACAATGGCTGGGACAACAGCCAAATATCCTCAATTTAAATCCTAGACTTGTGAAATTTAATTTGTTGTGTTGTATTATGTTGTAAAATATGTATAAATAAATAAGTATTCACTGCAAAATTATTGTTTTCGTTTATGATATGCCTCAGTGTTTACATTAGATTACAAAAGTGAAGGTAAATTTAAAAAGATTTCTAGGTCTCAAAATAGTTAAAATGAGCATATTTCAATAAATAGTTTCCGGCGGAGGATCCCCGGACCCCTCTTTAGCTGGAGGGTATCCCCCAAACCCTCCTTGGGTGTGTCCCATTTTTTTTCAGTTCATGATTTGGTCACTCTAGTTTACAGCCTTATTAAAATAGGGAAGCAATATCTGGCAGCAGTGGAGAAAAATCATCTACGATAGTAGGATAAAGTTCATAACACTAAAGAATCTAAACAGAGAAAGCTATAAGATACAAATCTTTTGTATACTGAAGACCTTTTATTTTCCTGTCTGTTTTTAGTGTTTCCCTGTTAATTTTACAAACAAGGTATATATCATTTTCATAAATCTAAGTACACTATTATTTACTTATATTTATTGGCATTGAGAGTAAGAATGTTCTTGCACCAAGCATCATCTTTGCTTAAACCATCTGATCAATTTTTGCATCACTTGAACAGATTACAATTGCTGGAGTGCACAGAATGTCAAAGCCAAGTGCTGATGACCTAGATGAATTCATATACTTCTTGCCTGAAACACAGAAAGGGAAAAATCATAATAGCTGAGGACTTACATTTACTTAAAACAGACTGGAACAACGCTGAATCTACAGCATTAGTAAGGGAATTATTTAAAATATATTTTTAGGTAGACTAATTGTCACAGAACGTAAACAAACGTTCCAAGGAATGAGACATACTGAATATTGTGTTCTGAAGGAGATGACTGTTACTTCATGTCAAGTTTTATCTTCTTTGATGTGCAGTGATCATGGGGTTATAAAGGTTAAACTACTGGTAGAAAATTCTGCTAAAATGAAGTCTAACCCAATACACAGAAGATAAACTATACAGAAGCAAAACAGTTAATGTGTAAACCTAACCCATGCAGGCTGGCTATGATTGTTTTCTGTGTTTATTAAGAAGAAGGAAAGACGTTTAGGGTGAGTTTTCCTGTAGGACATAATGTAACCACGTTATTAAGGAGTGATCACTAAGACAAGAGGATTTGTTTTAATAAAGAAAACGTATGAAGAGTTGTAAGTTCTAACTGGGTGAAGGAGAGGATGGTTATTCATCTTAAAGCTGCATCTTACTGGAGCATTAATAATTTGTACAAGGTTTTTCTGCAATAAAAGACATTAATATTAATGTCCTCTTTTGAAAAGTTGAGAAACATTAAGTATTTGATTGAACAGAAGTTTGAATTTATTAAGGATTGTGCATGATGACAGGTAGGTAGTGGCTAGGTACAGTAAAAGGAGCTGTGCTCAGTGGAAATATGGCAGAAGAAATGTGACAACTTTTAAAAGGGAAATGGTTTGAATGCAGATAATCAAAAATGTTTAACATTACAACCTAGGCACACAACAATATCAGGTGGATTTATTTACACAAGAACAAATTACTTAATTAAGATACTACAATTAAGAACTGGAAACGTTGAATTATAACTATAAAAACCCAAAATAAACAAATCGGACAGACAAATGTAACATATATTAGCATATTATTAAAAAAAAAGTAACAAACAAAAATATTTTGGCTGATTTTACCTACCCTTCAGTAAACTGGGAAACCTATACCTCCAGTCAAGGACATAATCCAAACTTCCAAGACTTAATAAACCAATATTCCATTCAGCAGCTAGTAAAATAAACCTCACAGACGGTACAACATTCTTGACTTGACTATTGCAAATATGGCTGCCCAGCCTCTTAAATTACTCCTCTAGTATTGCCTTCCCAGTGAAGTCTGACCATTTTTCTTTAAAACTCCCAGAAGTCCATGCAACAAACCACTCTGAATTTAAGGACTACAAACATACTAACCTCAACCTAATTTAGTTATGACTGCAACTCTCCATACCATAAAACAGCAAAAAACTTCACTAAGGAATTTTTCACCCATTTAGAACAATGCAGCGTGCTAGTAGTCAAGAACCAAGTACTAAGAAAAATTCAACAAACCACATTGGTGGTCCACTCCTATAAACTATACATCTAAAGCAAGAAACTCCTTAAATTATTCGGTATGTCCAAAACCAACCTTCAAGGATAACATTACAAGCGTTAGAAAAACTGAAGAATACCATCAGATCCACTAAATGACCCCAAGAACTTAGGCTGGCCTCTGAAGCCAAAGATAATTATAAACCCTTTTTAGCTTCATTAGAAAGCTATAAAAAGCAATATTCTACATTGCTCATAACTTATTCATAATGTGGCCTCCCATCTTCTGTGCCTTCTGACACTGCCAATATTCTTGCAAACAAATTTTGTTCAGGCTTCTCCCTGACACTTTTATTCAAATTCACAAAATATCTGAATCTCTTACTCACCTAATTATCTCTAAAGATCACTTACTAAAACTGCTAATCAAGACCAAAAATACTTCCACCATGGAACCTAACAATATACCTGGCTGCTTAATTAATACTGTTAAGCATGCCCTTGTAAGCACACTCCTCAAACTATTTAACTTAAGTTTCACTACTGGTTCTGTTCCTGGTGAGTCACAGCAGTGGTGATGTCTCTCCATAATGGCGGCCTTATGAGCAATCCATTTAATTGCAGACCTATCAGCAAAGATATAGAATGTATTATTACCTACCTCGTAAACTGTGATACCAGGAATCTTGTTATGCTTGACCCCCAACATTTTAGTTTTATGAAGGGTAGACCTTGTATATTTAATCTGGTAAAATTTTTTAAAGGGGTTATGGAGGCTATACATGGTGGCCCATGCAGCGCATCTTGACCTGGCTAAGGAATTTGATGCCATTTCCCATGCTGGCATCATACAACAGCTAAAT
This sequence comes from Protopterus annectens, assembly GCF_019279795.1. NCBI lineage: Eukaryota > Metazoa > Chordata > Ceratodontiformes > Protopteridae > Protopterus > Protopterus annectens. Next base: position 1,349,309,725 of record NC_056737.1, read on the forward strand.
GCTTTAAAAATCAACCCAAATGCTGTAAGATGGACAGCAAAGTGGCTGAAGGAACTCACATAGTGTGAGCTACAGGTGCCTCATCAGAAAGTATGAAAGTGATCAGCAATGTCCTTCAGGGCTCGGTGCTGGAACTTCTCCTTTTTGGCATTTACTTCTGAATTCTCCAGCAGAGTGCCAACATCTCTTGCTAAAAAAGTACAGTAAACTCTCAGTTAACTGTAACTCAAGCAACCAGCAAAAAATATCAAAGAAATACAGTATAATTTTAATGCGTTGCACTTTCTGTTTTCTCCCCGCAGAAACATACCTTACATTTTTAGAGTTTTAAAAAGGAAAACAGGAATACATTCCCTCTCTCCCCAAGCTGAGAACTAGTCAAACCAAAGAAATAGTATAGGGTACAGTAATAGTCAGGCCTATTTTTAATAGTAACTCTCAAGAAACCAGAAACTACAGTTATCCGGCATCTATCAATCCCCACAGGTGCTGGTTAACAGAGTTTACTGTATGCAGATGACCGCAAACAGGTGCTTGATATTAAGGCATCCTATGCTATTCATACCCTCCAGAATGAACTCGCCCAAGTAAACTCTTGGTGTACTAAAAATAAGCTCAAACTAAATGCAGAAAAGTGTAGTATCATCATTTTTAGCAAACCCTCTGCTCATTATACTATCTAGCCAAAACACCTACATAAAATGAAAACTCTCTCCCTTTTGACCATCATATGACAACTGTTATCAGGGGATCCTTTTACTTAGCCCTAAATGTCACAGGAATTCCTTGGAGTGGCACCAAACATTAAGCCAATTATTAAAATCGATCATTTTCTGTTCACACTATGTTATCATCCTTGATGAAGGTAAAATGTTGCTCAATGAAAGGCATGCATCTGTGACAAATATTAAGAGAGATCCATAATGTCACTTTTCATATAGACCAGTGAGGTACACCTCAGGTCATTTACACCCACATAAACTATGGTAGAATTATATTGGTACCTGTGATGCAGTGACTTGAGCGTGTGCATGACACTGCAGATCCTAGCTCCAGAAAGGCAAAGTATAGTTTTGTAAAATTTTAACATAACAGTAGACCTTTCCTTCACTGTTGCAGTATTCTTTATTAAAGGGATCACTTGCCAAGGGTAGCCCAATGTCCAGCCAGTATACCAAAGCCTTATTTTTATTTATTTATTTATTTATTTATTTATTTTAAGGATTTTGTACATCACACACATGCTCTCCACTTATGGCATAGCACATACAGGTGACATACTGACCTACATATCTCAGAAATGAATAGCCTCAGAAGGAACAGTCCAAGGAAAATAGGAGGAATGTGCATCCAGAAAGAAAAAGGAGTAGAGAAAAACGGGAGAAGGGAAGGAACAAATACTGCAACAGTGATGTAAAGGACCTCAACTATTATGTTGAGATTATACACAACTGTACTATGTCCTTCCATATCAGTGTAGTATTCTTTACTACAGGGAGAGTACAAAAGCTCAAGAGGAAACTTGGGAGAAGAAAGGCCCATCAGGGCCCTCAAGAAATCCACATAGGATAGCCCTGGCAAATCCAGCTCTAGCCCTGGAAACCACATCTAGCTTGTAATATTTAGTGAAGGCAAGAATAAAACTCCAAGTAGCAGCCTCAAGGATGGAAATGGTATCTAATCACATGAAAAAAGCACCACAAGAAGCCACAGCCCTGGCAAAACGAGTCTTTATAGAAGCAGAAAGGCTTTTCCCATGATATAACAAGAAGAAATGGCCTTTGAAATCCACAAAGAAATGGTTTGCTTAGAAACAACAAAACCTAGAAATCTGTGATGAAAAGAAATAAAAAGTTGCTAAGACTTGCAAATGGCCTTAGTCTTATCCAAATAATATCTGCACAGTCTATGCAAATCCAAGGTGTGAAGAGTCTTCTCACTGTCAGACTGCAGAGAAGGGAAAAAAGTGGGCAAATTAATAGACTGATTAAGAGATAATTCATTAACTACTTTGGGGGGAAAAAAGGATTAGTATGAAGAGACACCCTGCCCCTATGAAAAGGAGGAACAGCCATAAGGGCCTGAAGTTCAGACACTCTTCTAGCTGAAGCAAGCATCAAAAGAAAAACCCATGTACAATGCTGTAAGGAGCTCAAAGGTGCCCGAGTCAAATTTTCAAGAACAAAATTCAGGTCCCAGGAAGGAGGAATATGCTTTCTGGGAGGCCTATTATGAAGAATGCTTTTATGAAATTGTTTGACCTCAAAACTAGAAGCCAAAGGAGGAGTCAAAGGCAGATAAACAAATAGTTGAAAAGTTAGCTTTAACTGAAGGGTATGCCAACACAACATGGAGCAATTCACATAAATAAGAGATAATCAGAGGGACCTCCACAGAAAGTGGATCTTGGTTACAAGCATCAGGCAGAAAATCTCTTCCATTTGGACAGATAAGATTTCCTGGTAGTGGGTTTCCTGGCCTACTGCATAACCTGTAGAACATCCTCAAAAAAAGGTGCCTAAAAGGAATCAAAACCCTATCACCCACAGTCAGATGAAGACTGCTCAAGTGAAGATGGATGAGAGACCTCTTGTCTTCTGTGAGTAGGTCCACCCTTTGAGTTAACTTGTGCTGACTGCCCTTGGCTAGATGCAGAAGAAGAGAAGGGAAAAAATGCTGTCTGGCAAAAGGGAATCACTGACAAGATTTGGGGGGGGGGGTCCTGCTCTATCTTGAGCAGGACCATCGGTATGAGAGGAAAGGGGAAAGACACAGGGAAATATGCCCTTCCAAGAGAAAGAGAAGGCATCCACCTTCCATGCCAGAGGACTTGGAACTCTGGTGCAAAAGATAGTAAGTTGTCTGTTCAGAGGGGAGGCAAAAAGATCTACCTGAGGAGTATCCCACTGGTGGACAATGTCCAGAAACACATCTCTGCGAATTATCCACTTGTGAGTCTGTGTTACAGACCTGCTCAGAGGGTCTGCCACAATGTTTTGTTCTGAAGGAATATAAACAGGCTGAAGAGTCACTTGATACTGGATAGCCAGATCCCAAACCTGAAGAGAGAGTCTGCACAGGAGGTAAGACTGCCACCCCCCCCCCCCACTTGTTGACATAACACATCACTGTGGTATTGTTTGCAAAGATTTTGAGAGGCCCTGGAAAAAAACAGCGCATGGAAGGCCTGAAGAGCAAGAAGGAAAGCTCTCATCTCCTTGATTTTAACATGGTCTGCCCTCTTACAAATGGGCCAAAGGCCCTGAACCTTTAGAGGGTCAAAAGAAGCCCCCCACCCCAGCATCTGAAAAAAGTTCCTAAGAGGGGACTGGGGGCTGAAAGGTAAGCTCTGGGGTGAGAGACAGCTGATGAATCCATCACTGAGGCTCTAGCTTAAAACATGGAAGAAGAACTAGAAAGTCTAAAGGATGACAATGTTGAAGCCATACTGACTTTAGTCACTATTGAAACTTCCTCATATGGAGTCTGGCTAGAGGAAGCATAAGAATATTGGAGGCCATGTAACCCAGAGCCCTTAGAAACTCTGTGGCCTTATCAGAGACCTGAGGAAAAAAGGATTAAAAAAGGCTATTAGGGTCAGAACCTTGGGTGGTGCCATAGAAGCCAGCAAAGGAATGGTTCAGAGCCTGCACCTCAGAAAAATATGATCCTGAGAAGGAGTCAGGAAGGGTTACTGGAACTTTACCATAAATCCAAGGCTTTGCCAAAAGCAAATAGCACAGTGGAGGTGCTGAATCAAGGTCTCTGGTGAGGAAGCCTGAATGAGCAGGTCATCCATGTAAGGAAAGATTTGTATCCCCCTCATCAAGCAAAAGGCAATCACAGAAGCAATGCATTTGGTGAAGACCCTTGGGGTAGTAGAGAGGCCAAAGCAGAGAAATGAAAATGTAAGGAACTAACAGAGAAATACAAACATTTCCTGAAAAAGGGATGAATAGGGATGTGAAGACAGGCATCCTTGAAAGCCAGACAGACTAGGAAAGCCTGAAGTAGAAGAGGAGGAAATAACAGTCTGAAGAGACAGCATTTGAAAGGAAGGAACCTTCAGGAAGGTGTTGAGCTGAGAAAAATCCAGAATGAGCCTCCAAATGCCTTCTTTCCTAGGAACCAAAACCATTCTGGAATAAAATTCCCCTTTGAGGAGCAAAAACTACTTGGATGGTGCCTTGAGACAAAAGGCCCTGAAGTAAATATGTAAAACTGGGCAGCTGTTCCTGAAGCTGAGGAATGCCCAAAAAAGGAGGAAGGAATTTCAATACCATAAAATATCGCTGACAAATGATGGACAGAACTCAAGAATCCTGAGTGACCTTTAACCAGTTGAGAAGAGACAGGGGAAGATGCAGAGATAAAGAAACCTGACTTAGGATGGAGGGAAGAAGACAGACAGAACCTGGTTTGTCTGGAAAAGAAGACTTCTGACCAGTAGGACTCTGAGTAGGCTTAGCAGGAGAAGCCCTTCTAGAACCCTTTTTACCTTTGAGAAGATGGCGAGACTGTCTATACACAAAGGCAGGCTTAGAAGGATAATTCCGATGAAATCTGGAAACGGGAAACAAAAATATGTTTTAATTCCTCCAAGGGAAGGCCAAGAAGAGCATCCATCAATTTAGCCTTAATATCATCAGGTAAAGGTCAGAGGTGAAGCCAACAATAATGCCTTAACACAGAACCAAAGGCAACAGCTCTAGAAGAAGCATAAGCTACATCAAAACTACATTTAATTGAATGGCGAGCGAAGTGGAACCCAACCATGAGAGGGCAGAAACCTTCCCTTCAGAAAGTTCAGAAATAACCCAAGAGGCCTGCGAAAGATGAGCTAAGACATACCTGGTCATAGCCTGAAAAGCCAGGGAAGCAGCAGTCTACACCTTTTTGCTCTGCCATTCTATGGCCCTACTGTCCTTGTCAGAAGGAAGCAATTTAGTAGAAGGCAATAGTTTGGAAGGTTTGTCAGAGGGGACAGACACAACAGTGGGGTCAGCAGGAGGACATTTATAAAGAAACTTACAATCATCAGGCAGCTTATAAAATGTACCAGTTTTTTAGGGGCTGGAGGCTGGGAATCTGGAGTCTAAAAAGCTGCTGAAAAAGTGTCTTAACAGGGCAACTAGGACCAGAGAGACAGCAGAGGGCTTAGAAGACTCCATCTGGAGGAGTTCATAATACCTCTTCTGGACATCAGAAACCTGAGTACAGTCCCATTTAAAAAAATCTATCATACGAGAGATACTATCCCCAAAAGAAAGTTCACCTCTTCAGAACCATAGTCCAATAGGTTCATAGGTTAGTACTAAGCTAACTGCCCTTGAGAGCCATTTTAAGCCTAGCCAATTACCCCTTGTGAGACTCAAACCCTGCACCTTGTGTTAGTAAGGCAAACACCTTAACCATTAGGCCACCCTCCCACCCAATGGAGAAGGAATCTGACAGGAGTAAGCCAAAGACCCTTTCCCAGAGTCCAATTCTTCCTAAACCTTTTAGCAGGAGTACATGACCAAGGGGAAGGGACAGGAACAGAAACTCCCTGAGGGCACTTCCAGGCCATAAATGCATTAAATAATCTGAGTAAAATCATGACATTCACGCTGGAGATTCTTAAGAGCAGGGGAAATGAGTTTAGTTTTCTGCTTCTTTTTCAAAGGGACGTCAGTCCTAAAGACCTTAGGAGGTTTGCCAGTACTCAATCAACAGAGGGAATCTCCTCTCAAACAAAACTCTGTGGAACACCCCTCAGTCCCTCGGATATGACTAAGCTAGGTTCCCCCTCAATACTTGCAATGGATGTCTGTAGAGCCTCCAAGGACATGCGAGAGGAAGGATCCATGCCAATCTCTGAAATGGTCACAGCAGAGGAACCTAATGGAACTGGTGGAAAATCCTCTGGGTTTTCAACAGCCTCGACAGAAATGTTCGGGGGAGGTGTTACAGCAGTCAAATCCAAACTGACTTTTTTGTTGCTCTTTCTGGCAAAAAGCTAGCCCTCAGGACAGGATGATTCCCCCATTGCACCCTGCCACTTACAACTTAAGACATTGGTTCTCTAGGTAGCTAGACAATGAGGAAAAACAACTACAAAGGGTTTTAGGGACAAAAGCTTGACAAATAGAGCAAGAAGTATGGTCATGAGAAGCACCCAAGTAAAACAAACACTGCTTGTGATGGTTCTATTGGGAAATCTGTCTTCCACACTGACATTTTTCCTTTCTGGATGACATGTAAACAGGCAACCAAAAGAAAAAAAAAATAAGATAAGACGAAAATCCCAACATGGCACTCATCTGAAAATGGTTGGTAACCAGCACAAACAAAGGAACATGCAGACCAACAATTAAAGCAGGCGTTCAGACTGGTGGTTATGACATTCTAAGGTATGTACGTCCATATGTTACCTTTATGCCCTACGCCGTGAGCAGGGAGCATACGTATGATGTACAACATCTTTAAAAAAACAAAACCTAAGGTTTTGGGATACTGGCCAGATGTTGGGCTACCCTAGGCAGGGAGATCCCTTTAGTAAAGAATACTGCAGCAATGATATGGAAGGACATCTAACCGTTATCTTCTTGTTCAGCCAGAAGAGATGAGCAACTGTGTGACGCACAATAGAATCCTCTATGACAAGGGTACTAGGGAACTGTTTGCTTCCCTTATAGGCTTTGTACTTGGGGGATCTTTGGGTGTAGGGTGTAGGCTTATTTGTATTGTTAGGTGTTGCTTTTGGTGTGTGCTTTAGTGACTGCTGAGGGTAGGTGTTGCAGTTTGATGGCTTAAGAGGTCTTTTCAGGTTTGGTGGGGTTTCTTTTAAGTGCCTCAACATAAGAAGGTCTATGTGCATGGTAAGCAGTATGTGTGAAGGATGTGTTGTGTTGTGTTATGTGTGTGTGTGTGTGTGTGTGTGTGTGTGTGTTTTTAACAACCATGTTTTTAAACAAGATCTTTGCTTCCAAGAAAGTTATGCATGTACATCTCTCATATATTGCCTGAGTACATGAGACAAATTGCTAAATTTTCTCAGGATGCCCATATCTAACAAGCTGGCCACAGACATTAGGAAATTGCAAATCTGTGTTGTCAGGACCTGTATTAGGGGCTATTATGGTTTAGGGTCTTGCTTTTACTGGAGTCACCTGAGTGGTGTCTAGGGTTAAGGCTAGATGCTAAATAGTGCAATGATCTTAGTGCTGTACCAAACTATCTAGCTGCCCTAAGCTTATCTCCATGCAGAGCCTTTCTCTGTTATGGGTTAAAGTCCTAAGTACTAGCTTTATATCTCTGCTATTACACTGTACAGTTTACTGCTAGCCACTACTGAACAGTGAACAGCTCTGTGAAAATGCTCCTAATTTATATTAGACAGAAAAAGCTGAAAACTAACTTCTGTGCTCTCTGACCAATAAAGGACTACACTTTAAGCTCCCTGAAGTGCCTCGCAACTCAGAGAGGTCAGGTAAACACCTTCTGCCACAAGATGGATAATCCTGGAACTTCTTAATGTAAAAGTACAGCAAAAGTAGCTCTTAAGTGCAGATTAACACTCAACTAGGTCCACAAAAAGCCATATGACTAATGAAACAATCTCACTTTAAGCCTCCCTTTGTGTTTTCCCATTCAGAATGATCAGGCTACTTTACTACTGCCACTAGAATAACAGTCCTAGTCTTCTTAATGTAAAAACATACTTTGGCCAGCTAAAAGTGAAAAGGTATAAGCTAGCTACAAGTAATTGTTACTTTAATCTCTCGTGTGTTTGCCAACTCAAGCAGACCTGGTTGCCTTTCTACTCTCATTAGAATTGCAATTACAGCCTTCTTAATGATAAAGCACACTTTAGATAAACAAAAGTGAAAAAGTATCAGAAACAAAACAAATAACTAGCTACAAGTAATTCTCACTTTAAGCTTCCATGTGTGTTTTCCAAATTGAACTGAAACAGGCTACTTTACTACTGCCACAAGAACACCAGTCCCTGTCCTCTTAATGTAAAACACACACTTTGGTTAGTCAAAAGTGAAAAGGTGCCAATTAGCTACAATGAGTAATTCTCACTTTAAGCCTCACTGTGCGTTTCCCCAACTCAAACAGACCAAACTGCCTTTTTACTTCCACTAGAACTGCAGTCCCAGTCTTCCTAATATAAAAACACACTTTAGTCAGACACAGGTGAAAAGGTATCAGAAATGAGTCTAACAAATAGCAAAAAGTAATTGCAAGGAGGTTTAAAGGCAGACAGACCAGCAATGAAGACACACACACTAAGGCAATTTCAAAGTACACTAGCAGTCTAAGGGGAAGGCCTTCCAAGTTTCTTCTGAAAGTAACTAGTAGGATGAGCAGAGGGACGAGACTGGGAGGAGCTTCTACAGCCAGCTACAGTGTAGAAGCAGGCAGCTCAAAAGCCTCCAATAAAACCAAAACAGGAATAGGGAGGGAGTGTTGGAACCAAACTCAGAAAAACATCTAGGTCCAGCAGAGAAACCAAAAAACAATGCAGACTATAAAATGCCTTAAATGAATAGCTTTAACTTCAGATAAAGAGCAAAAAAACACAGAGAACTTTTTTAAATGGAAAGAAAAGTGCAGTTATAAATGTACATCTCTGAATGCAAAGTTGTAGTACAAATTATTCTATCAATCTTACAGTAGTCTCAACACCATACCTCTCAACTGTCCAGATTTCTGCCTTATATTTTTGGTCTTTTCCTCCAAATTTTTTTTTTCTGGGAAACTGCTGTGGATTGAAGTCATAAATAATTGCACATAATTGAGTTTCAGGCTTCATATCCTTCAGAAAATGCACACTAACACAAATCCTATTAATTCAACAACTTTCTAAGTTTATAACAGCAATATTTAAAATCTGTCGCTATTTTGAGCCTTTGTAACTGCATTATTTCAGGCTTTGTCCAGATTTCTTGTACTAAGAGGTTGAGAGGCATGCTCTAAACTGAAATGGCAGACTGCTTGTGTAATGTAAAATACCAAGGGGTCTTGGTTAATTACCACAGGCTCTAGTTACAACTAGCTACAACAAACTCAGAAAAACACCTAAGTCCAGCACAGAAACTGAAAAGCAATGTAGACTATAAAATGCCTTAAATGCATAGCTTTAATTTCAGATAGAGAGCAAAAAAACACACAAAACTAATTTAAATGGTAAAGTAAGTGCAATTATAAATACTATAAATATACTTAAAATGTACTTCTCTGAATGCAAAAATGTAGCCCAAATGCTTTTGTTATCAAGCTTGTAGCAGTTTCTCCCTCTTTAGAGGTTTACTATCATCAACTTGACTGACAGGTGGTTGAGTCCACCTGCCCTTGTCCCACATTGCAAATGTCGAAAACCGACATAACCAACTGTCCAACTTTGCCCCGTTCTGGAGCCATTGTATTGCTTGCTCCTGGGTCCAGAACAGTAGGGAGTTTTGAGGTTTGATGTTTATGTTGGGTATACCAAAATTTGACATTCCAACTTTCTTGGAATGGTTTCAAGCACATGAAGATGTGAGTCGAGTTAACAGCAGTAAACCATATGTGTGTGTGTGTGTGTGTGTGTGTGTGTGTGTGTGTGTGTGTTTGTATGTATGTATGTATGTGTGTGTGTGTGTGTGTATATATATATATATATATATATATATATATATATGTATGTATATGTGTGTGTGTAAGTGTACACATACACACAAATAAAATCTTATATGAAACAGTTTGGCTCCACAAAGTGGGAGGCAATTTGTTTGTAACTTCCAGGTACTTCTGATATTGAAATTAAATCAGATTATGTTGAAAAAGTAATTTGCAAATGGAACACAATGACACACAGAGGAGACAAATTACTAATAATGACTTGAGACCACTTCAATGTGAACTTATAGTACCATTACATCTGTTATTGACCAGATCATTTAAGCATGGGGAAATTCTTCAAAATTGGAAACACATACCAGTTAAACCCATCTTTAAGGGAAAGGGAAATATGCCAACTGCAGAATTATATTGTTGGATAGTTTGATTGTTGGAAGAAAGTTGGAATGTCAAATTTTGGTATACCCAACATAAACATCAAACCTCAAAACTCCCTACTGTTCTGGACCCTGGACAAAGTTTGCAGATGACTGCAAACTGGGCGCCATAGTCGAAAACACATCTGACACAGATATCCTCCAGAAGGGCCTCACAGAAACGGATAACTGGTGCCAGAGCCATGGCCTGAAGTTAAACGCCAAAAAATGCATAGTCATACCCTTCGGGAAAAACAAGGTTACCCCTAGCTACCATATAGGTGGCAATCCACTGAGCACAGAAAAAGTCATCAGGGATCTGGGGACCCAGGTTGACAGTAGCCTTTCGTTTGACACTCATGTTGCTAAAGTAGTTAGGAAAACCTTCTATATCGCCCACCTGATCATGAAGGGATTCACATCTAGATCAAGGGAGGTCATCGTCCCCCTGTACTCATCACTCATTAGACCTATGATTGAGTACAATGCCCCGTTCGGAATGTATCTGACCAGACACCTGCTGCAGCTTGAAAGGCCCCAAAAGTTCCTCACCAAAAGGATAAAGGGTCTCAAAAATATGTCTTATGCTGCCCGACTGAAAGAACTCCAGCTCTATTCAGTCTCATACCGCTTGCTCAGAGGTGACCTTTGCCTGACATATAAGGCCATGTCAAACCCAGATTTGATGAATATGCTTCACCTCAAAAAATCTAGATCCCTCAGAACCACAAGGGCAGGAGACTTAAACCTTGACACGGTTATAAATAGACCGTGCTGGAGGGACAGATTCATCACCCAGAGACTCCCTGTGCTGTGGAACAAAATCCCGGTACATGTGAGGCACAGCACCTCGCTGGCCTTGTTCAAGAGGAATCTTGACCAATGGATAGGAGATCGCAGATATACCCCAGGGATTACTTCAGTGTCACTGCTTGACAGAGGCACAGCAAAATGATAGGCATAGTTTTTATTCAAACTAAAGGGGTGGCGAAAGCCACATAACTATGGGCTAGGCTTATAAATGCCCTTGGGCAGATAGCCTAGTATGAACCTATGAACCTATATAGAAGCATAGGTCTTTCTTACTTTCTGTGGAAAAATAATACAGAAAGTTGCTTTGGATACATTACATTACTATCAGAAGTGGAAAAGTTTGAACTTGAAACCATATACCTGCAAGCATATCATGCAAACAGAGCTATAACTACCTGAAACATTAAATTTTGTAATCATAACAGCTATAAATGAAAAAGTGTGATGTGATGTAATTTACATAGATTTTTCATCAGCCTTTGATAAGGTCCTGCGCAAAACGATCAATTTTAGAACAACTATGTATTAATTTATCTGGATAAGACAGATATCTGTATGGCTTACAAATAGGACATGGCACATAAAATCCAAAGGGGGATATTTCAGGGTGATCACTGTTGCTCTTTTGCCTTGCCCTTGGCCCATTAAGCTGCAAGCTGTCTGCTTAACAGATTAGGTCATGGCTCTAATTTGACTCCCAGAAAGCAACAAAGTGTAAAACTTCTCATCTTCTCTTCATCGACGATTTACAACTGTATAGCTCATAAAATGAGGAACTGAAAACACAACTGCAAGTAGTCAAAACTTTTTCAGATGATATAAGAATGTCATTTGGTCTTGATAAATGTGCAAAAGCAACCTTTAAAGCAGTAAAGCTGCAGCACCAAGAAAACATCAATTTGGGAAAAGAATGTGATATAAAAGCACTTGAGCAAGAGGGAGTATATAGGTATCTGGAATTGATGAAGGATCAACAATAAAACATGAACAAGTGTGAATAAAACTTAGTAAAGAATATTTTAGAAGACTTAAATTAATCCTGAAAACAGCGTTTTCATCTAGGAACAAAATTCAAGCTATAAATCAATTTGCTCTTCCTGTCCTAATTTACAGTTTTGGAGTGGTTGACTGGCCCCAAAAGGTGTTGGATAGATTAGACAGGAAAACAAGGATACTTCATGCTCATCAAATGATATATAAAAATCAGTGCATACCAAGATTATATATTCCCCATTCCGAAGGCGGTATGGGACTACATGAAATTGCTTAATTATATAGATCTGCAACTGTGGGACTGCACATATATCTGCTGACTTCACAAGACCCAAATATAGTGAAAGTTTTGAAACATGTGTAGAATAATTCTAGGATGACTTCCCTTCTTAGTCTAGCAGAAGCATATCGGAGTCAAGCGGAAATGGAACTCAAGCCAGAAGCAGATAAAAATCAGGCAGCAAATGAATGTGCCAAAAACAAAAGAAAGAATACAAGGTGAAGGATCAGATGAGAAGGCAAGAAATGTGGAAAATGCATAAATATAGTTGCAAGTATAAAAAACACCTGGAAGAACCTCATGTTGATCAGGACTGAATGCAGGAATGGTTAAAGAGAGGCGAATTCAAACCAAAAGATGAAAGGTTAATATTGGCGGCCCAAGATAGTGGGCTATACACGTTGGTTTACAAAGTCCATTGAACATGTGGGAGAAACAGACATATGTAAGTTTTGTAAAACAGAATTGGAAATAGTCGCACACCTCATTGCTGGTTGTGACATACTAATAGTAGAAGGACTGTATCAGGGCATAATAATGTGGCAAGACTGTTGCATTGGGGATTGTGCAAACATTATAATTGTGAAGTAGCTGAAAAACAATGGAAACATGAGCCACAAAGCATCACAGAAAATGATGAATTCTATATCACAAGGGATCACCCATAACCAACAGTTCAAAAGATAGATGTGAGAAAACCAGATATAGTGGCCTATGAAAAGAAGACAAAAGTAGCATTGATCAATGAAATCGTTACATCCAGTGACTACAGTGTCTTGTGTACAGAGAAACAAAAAGTCATAAAATATCAGGATTTCCAGGTAAAAACGAGAGCAATGTGGAAGAAAAATACCCAGACAGTTACAACAGTAGTAGGAGCAATGGGTCTTATAAAAAAGACTCTACAACTGTATTTTGATATGTTACCAATACATGTAGTTCTTTACGAATTGCAGAAAGAGTCATTAACTGGGCACATTATGGGTGCTGTGAAGAGCACTTCTGGCTGACATCAAAGATTAAAATAATACTAATTTAATGCACTTTAATTATACATTGACTTAGGAATGGGTTCCATTCCTGTCATGGTATTAGAAATTCATAAGATTTGGAGAAATTAAAAAAAAGGCAGAAACAACTGGACAGATGAAATTCTTGATTACATTCAGGGTGTCCCACAGGGCTCTGTCCTAGATCCATATATGTTTATCTCATATCTTTCTAGTCTATCTTTTTCATCTCAGGTCCTCTAAAATCTATATGCAAATGACTTAAAAATGGGAAAACTGATTACACCAGTTACACCTACAGCACTGTCTGCAAAAGAAATTTACTAAACTGACCTTTTGGGGAGAGGAGAATAATATACTGATAAATACATTAAAAAACAAACATATGAGATTTGGGAGACGTAGACTAAAGAGTGAATATTTAACCCACTATACAGTGATTAAAACTGAGGATCCATTTAAGGACCTGGGTATATCAGCCTTTGATAGGGTCTTGCACAAAACAGCTCCACAGAGTTAGCCGACCAGCCACTGCACTGCTGTATTCAACTATGCAGTCCAAGGAATCTATTGCATTCTGCTAACCATAAGTACAATTTTATACTGTATTTTGTACCTTTAAACTGTATTTTTGCTATATTTCTGATTTTTTTAAATTGTTCTTGCTGATTTATTGCACTTTTTTGTCTGCTGTAGCTTGGACTAGATTAAGACCTGCTGAATCTAGTTCTGTTTGTTAAAGTGAGTACTAAACCTTTTGTTGGAGATGGCCAACCTGCACCCCTGTGGCAAGATAGTGCAGTTAGGACTCATCTGATTGAAGGTTGCTGGCACAGGGCTCAGTTTTGAGCGTTTTCACTGGTTAAATTGTTGAATTCAGTTTGCTCACTATTGCTACATCATGCTGCGTCATGCTTTTTAAACCTGATTTAACACAGCTCCACAGAGTTAGGTCACCAGCCACTGCTCTGCTGTATTTGTCTGTTTGTGCATAGCGCACCTCCATACACCATCATTCACTACTGCACAGGGGGGGTTAACCACTGGTGGCTATAGATGCAAAAACTTCAGTAGATACATTTTCCCTTAATGGCTCCCTGTGATGTGGACGAGAAGTCCATAAATTGCTCTTAGCTGCTCAGAGAATACCTCAGCTGCATTTTTGCCCCTTAAACAGTCCCCAAACCACCAAATCTACAATAGTCTCATACCATTTAGAGAACCCACACTAGTAAAGACACTTTATAGAGCACCCCATTAGTACAGACCTCATTTAGAGCACCCAGTGAAACCACACCCCTCCATTTTTTATCCCCACTGTGAAAACAGGATTTAACCTAGAATTATGGATGATCAGTTTCCCTCCATTTCTCCTACCAGCCTGACTGATATGGGTATCCTCAGGCAGTGTAGCAAATGCCTCAAGTACACTGACAACCCTCTACTCCTAAATCACCCAAGCACAATTTGTGAGAGATGCAGCTACACTAAGAATCTGGAAGCCTTGCTCTCTCGTGCACAGAACAGTAACACTGAACAGGTTGTCAGCTTACATACTACACCTCCTATGCAAACCACGCACTCAACATATACACCATCACACACAGAGGTACTCACCAGAAACCTACCGAAACACCAGGGACCTTCCAAACACTTAGGATTTGTAAAGATTTCTTGCACTAAGAGGTTGAGAGGTATGCTCAAAACTGAAATGGCAGACTGCTCATGTAATGTAAAATACCAGGGGGTCTTGGTTAATTACCACAGACTCTGGCTACAACAAACCACCAACAGGCTACACCTAAAACAGCACCTACAGCACTCATTGCACATGAAAACACAAGCACCAGTGTCTCACCAAATAAGCCCATAAGGCAAAGCACATTTAAACCAAATTTTTTAGTCATAGGTGCTGCCATTGTGAGATACACATATGCCTCACTCAACAGGCTGGACAAGGAGAAGGCTATGGTCAGCTGTCTATCGGGTACCAGGATCCATCAGATCACACATACACTTAAGTCTCTCAACAACAAGTACCATTAAGACTTTGTCATAGTTCATGTTGGTGTGAATGATTCGAGATGTACCTCACAGGATTATATGAAAAAAGATATAGTTGAGCTCTATGAAGGTGTGTCCCAGGCAGGTATGACCCTAGCCTTGAGCAGCACTCTACCCTCACCTAGGATGATAACACAATATACACAAAAAAGGATTGACTTCAACAACTGGCTTAGTTTCTGGTGTTATTCTAAGAGGATCCAGTTCCAGTCAGCCTGAGATGACATGGTTGATAGACTACTCTGCTTTGCCAGAGATGGTCTTCACCTGTCACCTCTAGGCTTTTGGTTACTAGCTAAGGTACTTGCCTCCCCCATAGTGCCTTTTCAGGCAAGGTCTCAAGAACAACATTTCTGATGTGAAAATATCACTCACAAATAAATTAAATGTTATGCTGCTAAACACTGGGAGTTTAAATAAGAAACTGCACTGTCTGGAAGCACTCCTCTCCCTGAAGGATGCTGACATCTGTGCAGTCACAGAAACTTGGTTCAAGGCTGCGTGGAGTACCCAAACATTGCAAGGCTACAATACCTCCCATACTTTCAGACCGCAAAATGAACGTGTGAGAACCAAAGGAGGAGCAGTATCAATCTTCTTCAAAAATAAATACACCTCTAGACTGGTTAGGCAGGAAAACTCCATGGAGTTACTCCAAGTTAGCTAACTGTGGGTAAGACACCCCCCCCCCCCCAAGTCATATGAAGCAAGACACCCATGCTATTTATTTGTACCTATTTGAGTCAATCAAATTACAATCAAACACTGTAGTCATGGACGATTTTACCTATCCCTCCACTGACTGGAAAATTATACAAGTACCAACATGCTCGCACAAAGGTTCCTGGACTTTGTTAACACTAATGCCCTGGATCAAATAGCATGCAACCCTACAAGGACTCAAATATTCTCGTCCTCATCCTCAGCAACATGGATTGCACGCACCACCACAAGTACGGGATCCTCACTGGTTAAATCTGATCACAAATCAGTCGCATTTAAAGTAGCTATAACTCCTGAACCCCTCTTAGGTGAAATCAAGATAAAAAAAATTCACCAAAGCTAATTATACTCTCCTAAGGGATGGCATAAATAATTTCCAAGCTCTTGTTCTCAGAGATGGCATTGACAAATATACTAAAGTATACAAATGCCCTGTACACACACTTATACAAATGTATTGACACAGCTGTACCTGATGGGGTCAAAGCAAGATCCTCAAGAAAAAACAAGCCTCCCTGGTAGACATCTATCATTAATAAGTTATACAACAAGAAGAAGAAGCTGCTGTCTATGAATAAAAAAGAGAGGTCCTCCCAAGACTACAAACCAAAGCAATTGCAAAACCAGCAAACAAAACGCCTCTTCAGGTCGGTGAACCAAAATAATTTAATGCCACAAAACAATAACTTGCATTTTAGTCCTTAGACTTCATCAGAATGAATAGTTACACAAGCTAGTAATCTCCTTAAATAACCCTCCCTTCCCATTAACAAAACAATTAACCAATTAAAAAATTTAATATGATTGAATGTAGTGCATTCAAAATGCTGCTATAAAAACTCCTAAAACACACAGTCACTTATTGCAATAACAGGTTCTAAAAACAGATTTTAAAAACAATGAATCACATAATTCATATGTAAATACATAAAATGCAGGTCATCAAATATAAAAATAAATAAATAAGATGCGTTGCACCAAAATTTTAAATAGTGTTGAAACAATGCCACTATGATGAACTAGTAGAACACTGCCATCTACTGGTCAAGAAATAATGCTAAATAAAAACATTATAGTTTAGCAGATGTAAGTTTGAGGACAGGGGCTAAAGAAATATAGTCATTCAAGCCTGGTTCGTTGTTGGCCTCCAAACTCAACTGCCAAAATAGTTCCCTGTACTCTATAGTTGTCCCCCAGGGACCACCTCGAGGGTCCTGTTCTATTTTTTCTATGACAAAAAAAAAACTGCATCTTTATAAAGTATGGTATCTGAATAGTGCATTATTGGTGTCTTGCTTACTAATGTCATAGAGATGTTCGTATATTCACCTCTTAAACTTCCTAGTGGTCTTCCCTATATACAAGGCTCCACAGGGTTTACAAATGGTGATGTATATGACCCCCATGGTATCACAGTTGGAGAATCCGTTGGTTTCTAACTTTATGTTCCTCTCCATTAAATACACACTCTCCCCCTGTATAGCATGTGAGCATTGGGAGCAAGCCCCGCACTTAAAAGTGCCTTTCTTCTGCCTACCCTGCTTTGGTTTTCTATACTCCAGCATTTCCTTAATATTTTTCCCCTTCCTATATGTGAATTTCAGGAGGTCCTTGAATAACAGGTCCAAGTCAGAATAGTCCTCAAACTTCCACCAATTTCTAGAAATAATATCTTTAACTAAATAAGTGTCACTACTAAAATTCAAGATGAAATTACTACTCCAATTTGTGTCTGTGATTGGGGTATTCTCTGTGTTAATTATAGTGTGCTCCAATACCTCTAAAATGGGACTAAATCCCCCACCCCTCTCATTTTTTATTTCATTCTTCTATTAAAACAAGGGGGTAATTTCTTTCCAAAAACATATTTTTTAATTTCTTACTTTCTATATCGAAGTCACTATCCAGGGATGTCATCCTACTACTCCTAATGAACTGTTCTTTCAAAATTCCTTTCTTTTGTTTGAAAGGGTGGACACTAGTGTAAAACAAGTAGGAGTTCAAAAAAGTCGCTTTTCTGTAAATATTGAACTTAAATTTTCTAACTTCAGGTATCTTTTCAATCATCACATCCAAGTATTGTAAATGTTCCATAGAAAAACTATGGGTGAATTTGAGGAAGTCAGTAGTACTACTGACGTACTTGATAAATTCTATTAGTTTCTCCTCCGGTCCAATCTAAAACATTCAAATATCATCCAAGCAACGTTGATAGTATTTCCAATGTTGAGAATATACAGAGTGAAAAATAAACTGCTCTTCCCAAATAGACAATACCAAGTTTGACATGGGGGCACAACTGGCCTCCATGGCTACTCCACTTGACTGCCTAAAAAACTCACCCTCGAAATACAGAAAATTAAGTCTTAGTATCACATCCATTAAATCCATAAACACCAAGATACTGTTTTCGTCAAAACTTCCTTTGGTTCTAAGAGCTTCTTCGAACCATTCTAACCCTAGCTTGTGAGGAATGACGTTGAATAAATCCTGGCTATCTAAAGTAACAAAGATGTCACTATATAGGTCATTGTTAATACTTCTCAAAAAATCCCAAGAGTCCTTCAGGATCCCCGTCTGCTCAGACCAGACCCTTTTTTAACCTTAAGTCCAAAAATTTGGTAAAGGTTTAAGTTTTAGACCCAGTGGCTGCCACAACTGGTCTGAGTGGTGGGTTGTCCGCATCCTTATGGACCTTGGGTATACCAAAAATAGATGGTACTATTGGTTTGTCCATAATTAAATAGTGGTAGGTATCTTGACTAATCATATCTTCATCAACCAATTCTTTAAGAATGAAATCAATCTTCCCATGTTAATCTCATTACATGAGACTCTAGAATATCTGTCCGTGTT
This sequence comes from Protopterus annectens, assembly GCF_019279795.1. NCBI lineage: Eukaryota > Metazoa > Chordata > Ceratodontiformes > Protopteridae > Protopterus > Protopterus annectens. Next base: position 1,349,328,489 of record NC_056737.1, read on the forward strand.
GTTTAACATATCCAACATCTTGCCTGAATAAATAATACTGTCCATAAGGACAACCCCTCCCCCTGATGGGTTTTGTAACCCTGATGTGATGGTTGTTCCTTAAAAAATCCAGGAGGGCATGTTCTTCCTTATTCAACTTGTATGGTCTTCTTTTCTTATTTAGACCCTGTCAAAGCTCCCTTTCTACCTGAATTGCAAGTTGCTTTATATCCAAACTAGAGTATGGAATAATAATATGGAAATGTTATACAAAAACTAGCATGAGTAAAAAATATAACAGAAATATACCAAGGACATCCATGCAATTGGAAGTTTAAATGATTATGAAAGATGAAACATCTGAATGTTTACTGCATCTCACATAGAGTTTTAAGCTGAGACTTTATTCGGGTATGACAACTACCTCTGGAAATGGTTAGAATTGTCAACCAGTAATAAGGAATAATTAGGCAACCTGTGTAGGACATTATACAACGAGAGATGTACTACTTGGTTTTCTGACAGAGTAGCTTATGCACTGAATAGACTGCCAAATTACAATAAAGCAAACTCTAGTTTAATTTGGGGATGACTGTTATGACACATTGTCAGGCTAGGAAGGTACTATAACCTGTGCCTGAAATATCTGTAGGTATGAATGTAGGCATGTATGTATCGATATTTCAGATAATTATACTGTCCATCTGGTAGTCATCAGCATATTTTGTTGACAATTCATTTTAAGTAAGTATACCAGAAGAAAACTGGTCATATTAAAATGTTTCCAACACTGAGCCCTAAGGAATCAGATCTGAGATCTCTTCAGTCTTAACAGAGATAATCTGCTGTTCTTATGTTCTGTACTCCCCAGTAACCACTTACCTCATTATAGGTTCATAGGTAGGTACTAGGCTATTAGCCCTAGGGCCTATATAAGCCTAGTCAAAAAGGTACCCTGGCTTTCGCCACCCAAGAAAATTATTTTCCTGTGCCCCTGTCGAGCAGAGCCACAGAAGTGATCCCTGGGGTGAATTTCCTATCTCCCATCCAATCATCAAGATTTTCTTGAAGAGTGCTAATGAGGAGCTTTGTTTGATATAGATAGGTAGTTTGTTCCAGAGTATGGGCAGTCTCTGGGACAGGAATCTATCCCTCTAGCATGTTCTGTTTATTGTTGTGACAAGGTTTAGGTCCCTAGAGCGTGTAGCTCAGAGGGATTGGGATTTTTTTAAGTGGAGCATGTCCAACAGCTCTGGGTTTGAAATAGCATTGTATGTTAGGCACAGATTGCCTCTGAGTAGGCGATATGCGACGGTGTAAATCTGGAGTTTTTTGAGACGGTCTGCTTACAGCATCTGTTTGAGGCTGGTAATCCTCTTTGTGAGGAATTCCTGCGGCGTTTCCAGTTGTTGTAGATGTCTTGTGAGGTACATACCAAAAGGGGCACTGTATTCTATAATGGGTCTAATGAGTGATGAGTAGAGGGGAACAATGACCTCTTTTATTCCTGGATGAGAAACCTTTTGTGATGAGGTGTGCCATGCAAAATGATTTTCTGACTACTGTGGCGATGTGATTATCAAAGGAGAGACTACTGTCCACCTGTGTCCCAAGGCCTCATCACACTTTCGGTGTTAAGTAGACTACCGCCTATGTGGTAGTTCATGGGTACAGAGTTTTTACCAAAAAGGATGACAATGTACTTTTTGGCATTGAGCTTGAGGCCATGGCTTTGACACCAGGCATCTGTCTCAGTGAGGCTCTTTTGTAGGATCTCCACATCGTTAGGAGTTTTGATTATGGCTCCTAGTTTGCAGTCATCTGCAAACTTCGTTAGCCAAAGACCTTCTGTGTTAGCCTGTACTTCAGAGAAGTAGATACCAAACAGGAGAGGACCCAGGACTGAACCCTGTGGTACACAACTTGTCACTGGTCTGAAGTCGGATTTGGAGTCTGCTACTTTTACAGTGTGGGTTCTGTCAGTGAGTCAGTTGGCAACCCATCTTGTGACATAGGGATTTATACCTAGTTTAGTGAGTTTATCTATAATTCCACAGTGGGGGATGGAGTCAAAAGCCTTGGCGAGATCTAGATAGGCTGTGTGAACCACCTTACACTCATCTACGGCTTTGGTGACCACTTCAAAGAAGTCTATCAGGTTTAGTAGACATGATCTGCCTTTTACAAACCTGAACTGGGTGGGGTCCAGAGTTTGGAGATTACCAATGTCATTGATCATAAGTTCCATGATGATACGTTCCATAGCCTTGAAGACCAGGCTCATCAGGCTAATGGGGCGGTAGTTCCTGGGGTCCGTAGTGGTTCCCCCTTTGTGGAGTGGGATGACCGCCGCTGTGTGCCATTCAGTGGGCACAAAGCCTGAGGTGAGGCTATGATTGAACATGGTACTTAGGTGGGTTGCCAGTTCATTCTGGCAGCCTGGGATGTTGTCAAGTCCTATGGATGCTGTATTCTTGGCTTTGGAGAGTGTGGTTTTTACCTGTGCAGCCATGATTACAAGAATGTTGCTTTCTTCCTGTATAGATATGGGCCCTTTAGGGGCTGAGAGGGGGATAAAGTTAGCAATGAACCTATCTGCCAGGATGCTGGCAATATCAGTTTGTTTTGTATATTTAGTGCCATTGTGCTGTAACTCAGAGTAGATCTGAGTGTTGCCATTGAGATCCTTGACATAGGTATAGAATGCTTTTTGGTTGTCTTTAGAATCAGTGGCAATTTTGTTTTCATAACTAGATTTGGAGGATTTTATGAGGGATCTCAGCTTCTTACTGAGGCTGAACAGGGAGTTCCTCAAATCATGGGATTTTACTCAGTTTTTTGCAACAGTTTCTTTCTTCTGTTGCAGAGTTTGTTTATGGCAGGGGACCACCAGATTGGCTTCCTTTTTCTGGAGGATAGCGTCTTGGTTCTGTTAGGGATAGCACGATCAATGCACTCGTGTAAGTGCTTATAAAGTGCATTTGTGTAGGATTCAGCAGTCGTACCTCTATTGTCCATCTGCATGGGTGTCATGAAGTTTGCCACTTCTGTCTTAAGAAGCATGAAGTTGGCTTTGGAGAAATTTTTTACGGTGGTTTCCCTAATGGGGGTGAGGGCAGGATGTGGATGTCTAGGGTGATTAGCTTGTGGTCGGATCTGACCAACGAGGAACTGACCTCTGGTGTTGAACATCAATTGCCCATGTTGGTAATGACCAGGTCTAGGATATCGCTGCCCCTGGTGGGGGTGTGGATAAGTTGATTCAAGGCATTGGAATTTATGAATTCCAGAAAACGCTGAGCAAAAGAGTTGGTACATGAGTAGTTTTCCAAGTTAATGGTGGGGTAGTTGAAATCGCCCATTATTAGGGTGTTAGGTTGTACCCTAATATTTTCCAGTGTATCAAGAAACGAGGAGTGGGAATGCTGGGGCATGATGGGAGATCTGTAGCAAGCTACAATTTGGATTGCGGTCTTGCCCAGTGTTAGTTGCACTTGGATAATCTCGGATGCATTATGCTGAGCAACTAGCCTGGAGGTGTGGATATCCTTAATGAATATGGACACGCCTCCGCCTTTAGTGTTTTGGTACAGGTTAGGTGGCCGAAAGGGGTGGTATGAATTATAGCCTGGCAATGCAGGGGTACTCTCTGGAGTTTTGAACCAGGTCTCTGTCACTGCACAGATGTCGATGTTCTCCATTTTTAAGGAGTGCCTCGAGTAAGTGCATTCTGAGGTTTAGACTTCTAGCATTGAGTAGCAGTGCCCTCAGATTTTGCTTGCTTGTACCTGTTACGGTGGTGAATTTGTCATTTGAACCTTGCCTAAAAAGGCACTATAGGGGTGGCTAGAGCCTTAGCCAGTATCCGGAATCCCAAGGGCAACAGGTGCAGGCCATCTCTGGCAAAGCATTGTGGTCTGTCGATCATGTCATCCCAGGCAGACAGATACTGGATCTCCTTAGAATGACACCAGAAGCTTAGCCAATTGTTGAAGTCAATCATTTTGTCCTTGTACTGTGGTATCATTCTGGGTAATGGCCAGATGCTACTCAGGGCTAGGGTCATACCCGCCTGGGCTATAAGATCGGAAAGCTCCTCCATGTCGCTATTCATGCAGTCCAGGGAGGTACGTCTCAGGACATTCACACCAACATGGACATATTTGTGCTTGTGGAATGACCTGGGTGTGTGTGTTATGTGGCGGATCCTGGGACCAGACAGGCAGCTGACAGTAACTTTCTCCTTGTTTAGCCTGGTGAGTTTAACTGTATAAATCTCAAAACAGAATTTAAATATAATACTTTTATAGGTGAACAGTATCAAATGTTTTTGCAAGAGCAAAGCAAGCTGCATCTGTGGACAAACCGCAGATCTACTGCGAATACTATTTTTTTTCAAAATGTTTTAACAAATTAAGTGGGAGGCGCTTCTTCCTTAAGAAAATAAAGGAAGTACTGCACCACGTCTGTTCATGTAAGGTCATCACTATATTTTATAATAAGCTTAATATTATAGCTATAATATGAGCTATTACTCTTTCTATGAGTCTGAAGACAATGCAACCAAGGTTGATAAGTCTAACCTCTCTTATGAATGAAGACCATGAAAGGTACATATTAGACTTCTGGAACTTGTTCAGTTGTAACAAATGTATTAGCAAGAAAGAATGCATGAGGATTTTGATATGGTGTTACCTGTTTTATGTAGGAAACTGCTGAATATATGATATGATGCCAGGTAGCTAGTGTTCTTCATTATTTTAATTCCCATGGTTAGCATTTCATCTGTTATGCTGGGAGGGGAAACATTCGTAGTGCATAATAGTGAAATATTTGTAGCCAATCAGCCAGAATATCTGTTGTTAAACAAGGTTCCATTATTACTCCATTTTTTATTTTAAGTCTGTTCTGAACTTAAGACATCATCATTTATTTAATTATGGAAACCTGGTTCCACAACAGTGACAGCACTCCCTGCGTTCATGGGCACAATGATTATCATGCATTCAGATCCACTGGTAACTGTGGTGGAGTATTGGTATGCATTCATAACCCCACTGTCTTTCACTAGATACTGCACGATACAAATCCAGAACAGACTGATGCCCTACTTAGGATCAATAAAATAAATGACCACATTACTGCCAATTATACATCCTCATCTGTGATTCTTCAGAATATGCAGAATTCCTTAACCAGTTAAAAAAGCTAATGGATGAACCAAATACATTTCTTATGGGTGACTTTGACTATCCATACATAAATTGACAAGCATTTACTGCCAATAGCAAATATTTCTATAGATCTTAGGACTTTATAAATGCCAGAACACTTCATCAAATTATCTCCCTACCACCAGAGAAGTTAATCTTCTTGATCTTATCCCGACAAACATTATTTACAAATGCACCACCGCATCTGTACCCCCACTCTTGTCAAATCTGACCATCTCACTATGATATCTTCTTTGAAAACCTGTGCTGTGGCCTCTATATAGCTCTATATTCAAGGATTACTCTAAAACCAAATATTTACTATTTGCTGATCACATTGATAAACACAAATGGTATAGCTCCCCTAGTAAACTAAATAAAAAGAAAAAGCTTCAAGCTATCACTAAAAGATGTCCACCTCATCATTATAAAGACATTTCAAATTGGCTTTTAATGTTTTCTTTAGGAAATGTAAGGCTAAGAGCTTAGGATTGCAACCAATTCAAAAGATAACTAAAAGGCCACCTTCTGCTTAATTAGGAATCTTAGAAGTACCCTATAATTCTGTACTGAAATTATCTCCAACAGTACCTCCTTCTCTAACCCCAAGGACATTTCTAATATTCTTGTAGACCGTCTCTTTCAACTTCACTCCATCCACACTCTCATCTCTCCCCACCATTCTCCCTCACACCCCCCCACCTGTAATCAATTTAGTTCAAGTCCTTTTGTTTTGGCACTTTCCAAAATAAAAAAAACACTACTTCCGACACTATTCCTGGGTATCTGCTAGTAAGCATAAAGTCCCTCCTATCAAAAAACCCTCTATCAGTTGTACAACTGGAGCCTCTCCATTGGTTATGTCCCTGAGTTGTGGTGACCCTGCATAACGATGGTCTCTCCAGTTATCATAGGAATTACAAGCTTATTAGTCTGACTAGTATTATTTACAAGGGTATTGAACATATTATAGTCGGACAAAAAAAAATCGTACAGATGACTTTATATCCCTGGATATACAGCAATTCAACTTTGTAAAACAGAGGTTATGCCCATTCAACCTGACTGAGTTCTTTGAAAGGGTTATTGAGGCTATGGATAAGGGCCATACAAGTTACACTGCTTATCTGGACCTTGACAAAGCCCATGTTATCTCCCCACATGCTGGTATTACTTCCTAATTCTTCATTAATCCATACTTTGTTGGCTGATTGACAGAACCCATTTCATTAGGGTTGGGGGGTCTTTACTCTAAAACAAAAAATGTCACCAGGGCTCTGTCCTGGGTCCCCTCCTTTTTGTTGTAAGACAATAAGAAAGTGGTCCTCCTTAACTCCAATATCCACTAAAAATCAACACAAAAATTAGAGAAACCTGGTCTCTGTATTATTCCTTGACCTATGGAAGGCCTCTGACTCTGTTTCACACACAAAACAGCTACAAAAATCATCATCCTAATATCTACATACACCTACACTCACTTGATCCGACAGCTATCTGCCCTGCAGACAACATGCTGTGAAATGGCAAAATTAACATCTATCCCCACCTTTTCCTTCCCACAGCAGCTGGAGTCCCCCATGGCTCTATTTTAGGCTGTCTCTTACTCAACATATTTGCAAATGACCTCCACTAAGCAAACAAACATGCAAAAATCATCCGCTATGTGGATGATTCCACTCCGATCTGTGTCACTAAAAACATGGACACACTGCAACACCTACTCCAAAATTTCCTCACTTGTAGTGAATCATGGTTATCTGATTCTCAACTCCTTCTAAACCCCAAAATATGCAAGCTCATCCTATTCACCCCAAAACAACTCTCTCCAGAAATTCCTCTTCGCTCTAAGCACCACAAACATAAAAATTAAATTAGCAGAGGTACAATAATTTATGACAACTTGAAATTTGACTACTATGTAAAAGAAGTAAAACTTCCGTGGTGGTGGTGGTGCAGCATTAGCGTTGTTGCCTCACAGCAAGAGGTTCTCTCGCTCGATTCTCGGCTGGAGTGCAGGGAGTACCTTCTGTGCTGAATCTGCATGTCCTCCCCACGGTTGGGTGGGCATTCGAAAGACATGCATAAATGGGCGTGCCTTTGTTGAAGGTTGAACGTCGAGTTGGCACCTCAGCGTTCGTGAAAATATACTGCCAATCATTAGCGGACCGGAGTTCCGCTGTGGCGACCCCTTACCGGGAAAAAGCCGAAAGACAACAACATGTAAAAGAGGTAAAAAAAATCATCAAAAAATGAACACCCTTTACAGGATAAAATCTTACCTGACAGATCACAGGAAACACTTAACTTTCCTCCTTCTAACCCACCTCTATGCATCCCTTGCAATCAGTAATCTTCAGGCAACCCAGACCAATTCCTTGATCAATGCTATAACAAAGCAACCAAAATTTACTGCTAACATGATACACAAATCTCACGTCTGTGGAAAAGCAGCTACAATGGCTTGAACTTCCTTACTCTTTTCTTCAATCTCAACTACTTACCACACACAACCTTATTCACAAACCTGAAAAATGCCCCAGCCTAGAACACATCTTTCAACACTACTCACCAAAGAGACCTCTCTACTCGGTGGATAAAAAAATACTCCTAATAACTAAATCAAACAACTCTGCAGGTGAATCACTTAATTCCTCTTACATCTCTAGAATTGAGAACTCTAACCCCCTATGGCTCTTAAACAAATACCTCAAATTCATTTTTCCAAATCTGTATCGAAACAATGCCTAATAAACACACAGATGTATCCCTGCTCAACTCCTGCCTAGGCAAAAATTCCAATCCATCCACACAGCATACTGTAAGCTAAGTTGTCCCTAACATGATCTAAGGACACTGTGCTGACGTATATTTACAATTTGTGTATCGGACATCCTTTCTCTTTAAACCACTTACTTTCCTTCTCATCCCTCCTCATTGCTTTTATTACACACTCCTATTTCCCTTGTCCTGGCTCACTTCCATGCTTTCGCTCCACTAATTTTTCATCCCCTTTCACCCAATATTCCTTCTGTATTCCCCTCTACCCAACCGCATAGTACACACTGTTTTGTTACAGCCACTGTTTACAATAGTAATCTGACATCATCTTACGCAACCTACCTCTCACTCAGCTTATCTGCTAATCATCTATTTCGACTTCTAGCACTCTAATGCACAATCCAACCACTTTTCGTGCTGGCTGGCACATCTACCTATTTCCCTGGTGATGCTTCTCAAACTCATTTTTCACCTTGCTTCTCCTGCATATTGATGTGCAACTATCAATTCCACCACATTACTAACATACTTTTTAGAAGCACGCACTTGGAATTGACTCTCTCTTTTCTTTCCTTCCATCTTCTTTATTTTGAAACACTACTGAAATCATGTATTAGATTTTATTTATGTCTTACAAAAGTTTTTATATTTTGATATGTATAGTTGTCTTTTGTAGGACTCTGTTTTACAGTGTGCTCTACGTATTTGCATTAATTCTGCTACATTTCTTGAAGTCGTCGTAATTTTTTTTATCTGCTTTTTTATAGGTAGGTACTAGGCTATTAGCCCTAGAGCCTATATAAGCCTAGCCAAAAAGGTACCCTGGCTCTGCAGGTGCACTCACTCTTTTATGCATGTATTATACTTAGAGATTTTATCCCTGATCCTTTGCTGAAAAAGGGCAACTTAGACGTATAATCTTGGTAAGCAAGTGCTAATAAATGAATGATATATATATATATATATATATATATATATATATATATATATATATATATATATATATATATATATATATATATATATACTTGTGTGACAAAAAGCCAGTAAGAAGAGTCTATAGCTAAGTCAGTTTTGTTGCTGACTGCAAACTACGGGGTGGTTATCAAATTACATTCTAATACTCAAATGTTCCAGCAAGGGATGGATCAAACAAATATTTCGATGGACCAAACAAATATTTGGTACATTAGTCACAGGTTTACACTTAATGCCAAGAAATGCAGCATTGCTTCATTTGGTAAATCTAGAATCACTACTAATTACCATGTAGATAACACTCCACTTACACAGGACACAGTCTCCAAGGACTTGGGCACTTCTTTGACTACCATGTCTCTGTGGTGTTTGGAAAATCTTTCTATCTTGCACAGCTTAACCTCGATGATACCTTTAGCAATGTCAAAAACAGTTACAGTTTCACTTTATTCCTCCCTTATTATGCCCATCCTTGAACATACGGGACCCTTATGCATGCTCTTAACTAAGTACCTGATCTAGCTTGAGACCCCCTCAAGGTTTCTTCTCAGTATCCTTAGCTACTCTGATAGACTACAAGCCCCATCCCTTTACTCAATGTCAGACTCCTGAGGGATAAGCTCTCCTTAATCTTCTGTGCTGTGAATGGTGCATCACTCTCTGACCTCGTTCACCTAAACAGAATGAGGGGTAAAGCAACCCCCAGCTCTAAAGACCTAAATCTAAACTACCACATCAGTATCACTAGATGGAGTGTCAGATACTACATCCAGTCTCATTCCTGGAACAGGCTGCCCTTTTTATCAAGCAGAGCTCTAAAACCAGCCTGTATGACTGGGTAGGTGATAGGAAATTTTCACCAGAGATACATGGAGAAACTCTACTTATGGGGACATTTTTATTCTCCCACAAGTATTGGGTGATGTGGTTAAGCTTTTTGATGCAATCTTGCCAGCAAGCTTAATAAGAACCTTTGAACATTTGCTGTTTCCCCATCATTTTCTTGACATACACGAACAAATGTTTTGTTAATGCTCTCTATTTTACATGTTAGATTAATTTCTAAGTCAGATAATGAAGATTTAATCCGTTTACTAAGAACTTTCTGGAATTCACTTGAGTGGGATTTGTTCACTGGGTTACATTTTTTTTTTTTGAACAGTGAATACTTTTTATTGTTCTATGGTACACTAATTATACAGTTCTAGCAGTGCATTTGTCTCATGTACATATTTTCAGATGTAATACTTAATTCTTCAGATTACAGTAAGCTTCATGTATGTTAAAATATTTAACAATTATGTCTAATATATAACTAATATAGAGGGTGAAGTATAGGGAGTAAAGTACAGTTGTGTAAGTAAACTTACCATGACAGCAGACGTTGAAAATGTCACTGTTGTAGTAAACTAAGCTGTATGGGGTTATATCTTGCAAAGGATATGACAGCCAACCCACTTCCAAAGCTTCCGGGCACCTTTCATTACCTCAAACCATTAGTCAGTTCGAACTGAGCCAACTAAAAGTACAGGTTTAGGTGCCAAGACCTTCATAACTTTCATGTCAACTGAGATAGGGAGGCTTAACCCAGAGAGGACATTGCTAGGAGTGCAAAGAACTACATGTCTACACCCTGGTATACAAAGCACACAAACAAGTTGAATTAAAGCAGTGAGCAGCTATGGAACAGTGATCATTCAAACACCTACTGTAATGGAAAGTATATTTACACAACTTTACTATGTTCTTCATATTGATCACTGCTGCAGTAGCCTCATATATATATGGGTAAATTACTATAGCTTAGAATAACTGGGTAGTGGAAGAAAATAGTCCCAGGATGCCATGGAGTATGGTACAGGCAAAGCCTGTCCTAGACCTGGAAAAATAATCTAGTTTGTAGTGCTTTACACACAGGACCAAGTTGCTGCTTCTAGAATACTTTTATACTCCAACCCTTCCCAAAAGCAATCAATGAAGCCAAGGCCCTGGTAGAATGAGCCTTTACCCTGCCTGGAATACTTTTATTGTGGTAGGAGTAACCAAATGTAATAGCCTAAAATAATCAGTTGGAAATAGTCTGCTTTGACACACGATGTTCCTCCTCCTTACCTTCACATAAAAAGAACTGATCGGAAGTTCTGCATTTTTTCTGTCATGATAGTACCAGAGATGTTTGTGGAGATCGAAAGAATAAGGAGTCCTTTCTCCCTCATTTTGGGTTCAGGAAAGAACACAGGGAGATGGATAGATTGGCTTTAAATAAACTTTAATACCACGTTAGGCATAACAAGAAGGATTAGTTCTCAAACAAAACATGTCTCTGTGGAAGATGAGAAAAAGCTGACCCATCGTAAGATCTTGAAACTTAGATTCTCTTCTTGCAAAGCTCAGAGCAATCAGCAAAACTGTTTACCATGTTAAGAACCTCAAATCAGCCTGATCAGCTTGTTCAAACAGAGCCAGTATTCACCTTCGATAACACAAAACTAAGATCTCAAGGAGGAGACACCAGTTTTTCTGGGAGGTTTCTAATAAAGCACCCCTTTCAAAAACATTTTCACATGAGATTGCTTTGAAAGAGACGCTCCATGGGCACACATGCTGAAATGGCCAAAAACTGACTCTTGATAGAGGAATAAGCCAGGCCATAGGAAAGTAACTCACAAATACTGTAAATACAGAAGAATACTAACCAAAAATTGGTACTGGTGGTTTTGTTAGCCCTAATTAGAAAACATTTTCCATTTGTTTATATAGGAGCTTCTCTAGCAAGGTCTCTTTCCTCCATTAGTACCTACTGCACATCCTCAGAAAACAGGTTCATAAACGGTATTAAGACCCCATCCTCCAGGCATTCAGTTATAGCTGTTTTAGGCTGGGAAACATCAAACATCCCAGTTCTTAAGAGAGTAAATCCAGTCTTTGATAAGTTTGTAGGAATTGTTCCTGGTAAGTACAGAAGAAGGGGGAACTATTGCTGCCTAAGCAAGAAGTGAGTTACCAGAAAGATCTGTGGGGAATTTTTCTGAATCTTCAGAAAATACTCTGGATATCAGTAGAAAGGGTGAAAAAATATACAGGAAGATTCCTGTCCAAGGAAAATAAAAGCCACATGTCTTCCAGGCCTTCATGCATGGAGTCCTGGAACAGAATTTTGATTGTTCTGACAGGAGGCAAACAAATCTACTTGGGGAATACCCCACAGAGAGGTACAGTTTCCACTCATGAGGGTCTGCCTTGGTCCTTGTCAGCCTGTCTTCCACATAATTTTTTTCAGACGGAATGTAAGATGCCTATAAAATGAGCCTGTGCTGTAAAGCTATATCCCATGCTAACACAGCTAGTCTGCAAAGGGGGGAAGATCTGTTTCCCCTTTGCTTGTTTACATACCACATTACTGTGGTATTGTCTCTAACTACTCAAAGAGGTCCCGGGGATAATTCATAGAGTTATGAGCATTTATAAGGACCAACATTTGTTTTATGTTAGTGTGTTTTCATCCATCTTTCTTGTCCCACAGACCTTGCACTTTTATTTCACCTGACACTGCTCCCCAAGCAAAATGCATGGCATCTAACGACTGCTTTAGAGCAAGAGGGAAAATGGGAGACCTAGATTCAGAGAAATTTGATATCTCCATCAAGTAATCTTCCTTTTTGCAAATCCCAGAACTGGAATTTGAAGAGAAAAGGGGTGCTGATGCTGAGTCTAAAGAGATTTCTGCTACTACTGTATCTTCTTAAGTTGGCGTCTTGCAATAGTTATGACAGTCATGGATGATATGAGATCAAGGATCCTGAGGTATTCCCTCACTGAGACTGAATTCTGAGTGGAAACCCCCTGGAATAAATCCAAATGTACATCTATTTCTCCTGTAGAAGAAAAGTTCTTTATACTTAGGTGTCTATTAGGCACCCCAAAAACACAATTAAAAAAGACTTTTGAATATTATCTTGCAGTCCTAGGCTTTGTAGGAGAGCTCCTACCCAGACAACAGATGCCTGATACTTTGAAAAAGACTGCAAATATAAGCAAGTCATCTAGACATGAAAAAGTGTGGATACCCTGTAGTCTGCAGTGTGCTATAACCACAGGTAGACACGTTGTCATCACTCTTGGATCAGTGGATAGCTCAAAGGGTAAGGCAGAGGATGAATAATGTGATACAGACAAAAAAAATCTTAAGAAACACCTGAAATATGGATGAAAAGAAATGTGATATATGCATCTTTTAAATCTAAGTTTACTAGAAAACTCAAATGAGGAAGAAGGGACAACAGGTTGTAATGAAAGCATTTTGAACTTGGGCGCTATCACAAGCTGATTTAAGAAAGAAGGATCCAGAACTGGTCGTCATGTATCTTCTTTCTTTGTCTCTAAAAACATTCTTGAGTAAAATTCTCTCCTTATCTGAGGAGGATGAACAGTTTCTGTCAACCCCCAAGAGATAGAATATGTTGTAGGACAGGTGGAAAAATAATGATTTCAGCCTGGTATATGAGGAATTCCTTGGAATGGAGAAAGTTCCTCCCACTGCTATTTGCATCCCAGATAGATTATATTCATAGCCCGTTTACCTGAAACAATCAGGATAAATGGAGATGTTGACTTTCTGGATGGGCTAAGTGACTGCTAGAGTTAGTGTTTTTTTTTTTGGGGGGGGGGGCAAGGTCGATTACATAAGCATTCTGACTTATTTGACTGTCAGTAGTTATGGAAGGTTCCCATTTTCTTTTTGGAACACCCTTATCATTGTTTTCTAAATGTCTGCTTACCAGCATTCTGACGTGACTGTTTATTTTGTTACTTGTCAAAATAAAAACTTGGAAAATTTAAAGGCCATTAGCTGAAACATCTGGGAGAGTCCCTGGCTCAGCTTAACTTTATAACACTTTTTGATAACTTATGTAGATGAGGGTCCAAAAACTAAATATCTATAAAAATGGTGAATTGAAAAATTACTTCTTGATATGTTCTGGAAGGTTCTGAAAACATAGCCAGGCAAAAGTTCACAAAACAGGAGAAGTATCAACAGAGTCATAAACACACTTCAAGCAATGAGTAGTGACTTCAGAAACAGAAGAAATTAAACTATACAAATCAGATTTCCCTTATAAGAGGAAACACCAGCCAAAATATTCTTCATACTTTCACAAAGAGTGTAAACTAACATAAGTCAGACAATTCAGAATTCTAAAAATCAAAGTTGCAAAAGCATACACTTTTTTCCACAAAATTATCAAACAGCTTTACCATCTTTATCAGAAAAAGAGGGGTTAGAATTAACAAAATGATTGGCAGCAGCTGGATTAACTAAAGCCATAGTTGCTGTATCAGGCCTGGAATTAGTGTATAAAAACATGAAAGAATGAGGAACTTTGTACATTCTTTCTGCTTTCTTAAGGGCAGCAGGTTGGCTGCCAGGAAACACATCCTCCAATGCTGACAACACTGGATGGATCAATGAGGGTGCTGGAAATTCCAATTGAAGCAAATCAGTGTTTTCTAAGGGAGTGAGTAACCTCAATGCTCTCTCAATGAAAACGATGACTCACACTGGAAACAGTTTCAGAGAAAAAGAATTCCTCAGAGTGTGATTAAGATATTACACTCTCCTCAGAATCTGAATTATAAACCTGGGGAGATAAGATTGTATCTTTCCCTTCACATTCTCTGTCAGATTCCACTTCTTGAATTTCTTCAAGGAAAAATTAATCCTTTTTCCTTTTACCAGAAACCACCTTACAAGAGGGGTCAATAGCCTGGACAAGGCCTGAGCCAGACTCAATAAATTACTCCTGTCCATAGAAAATGACAAAAAAAAGAAACCAATATTTATGTTTTCTGTCTCTTTTTGACTAACTAACTTTTGGGCTAACAACCAGTCTTGACAGAAACAGCTCCCCAGGGTTGGGCACAGCATTCTATCCAAGTAAGATTCATTCTCTTTTCTGTCTTCTGGGAATGACAAGAGGGGCTCCTCCTTGTCCACTGAGGGGATCCCAATAGCTAGAGAGGATATGGCAAAGCACACTTCATGGTAACTGTTTGGAGAACACCAGAGGAAACCATCTGTAAGAGATGAATGGTCTGAGGAATCAGGTTTGGCCATTGCGGTGTCATCCACTTGCACATGAGGCAAATTACCAGCCTGTTGTGATAGAATAGGCTGCTTAAATAATTTTTTCTTTTTGTGGCTAGAAGTCTATCAAAGTGACCAGTAGTTTGTTCCATGGTCAAGCCAAAAAAGGTGCTTATTTCCTGGGGAACATTAGTAGCAATAGTCAGTAAAACAGGAAAGTCACAACCCCCCCCCCCCCAAGACAAAACAGGTAAAAAGCACTTTAAGCATTTTCTCAAGCCCCCAAACGCAACTTAAACACACTTTCTCCACAAAAAGTAGTTTTAAACAACTTTTAAAGATAAAAGTGACAATGTACTTCCTCCATTTAAAAGTACATAAAAGCCACAAGATAGTCAAGGAAAATACTTTTCCTAGCTTAAAATCAGTTGTTTCTATAAAAAAAAAAATTAGATTATACAGCTTTAAAAGTAAGGTGAAAGTTTTTCTCTGAAGGGAACTTATTTGCCTAGCAATGGAACAGTATTAGTCAATTGTCTTTTTAGTCTGCTCAGCTGGAGATGACTAATGGTTTGGGCACACAGGAGGTGCCACGAAGCTTTGTAAGCCAGCTGCCTGTTACATCTTATGCATAACCCCACATAGCTAAGGCTACTGTAGCAGTGATTAATATGAAGGACATCAGTTTGGATTGCATGTATTGAAGCAGAATCAACATATTAGCTAATGTTATTGTCTTGGTATAATCCAGCAACTAACTACACTAAAAATTAGTTTCAGTAATGTAAGTCAAAGGAGTTACAAAGGTGAAATAGAGAATACAGGTAATCAAATGTTTGTCCTGTCTGTTAACTGCATACCAGTAAGTAACCACTGCTAGACATTCAGAATTTTTTAAAAAGTAAATTATCTGCACATCAGATATTCTTTTCTTAAGTCAAGCATAAAAAAGCCCACAAATGCAAAATAAATACTATGTTAAACATAAAAAGGCCCTTATTAATACAATGGATTTTTTGTTACAAGAACTGCCATCCCATAAAACTTGCTTGAAGGGCAAAAGGAAATTTAGTTTCTTCTGCAACTTATCTATAATTAGACATCTGTGTACAGCATGTTCTTTCTTGTGGGAAGCCAGAGTCCTAAGAAATAGATGCTATCCATCTCATGCACACTGACAAAAAAGTATATTTCCAGCCTAGTTCATATATGCTTATTCCACTAGTTTTTGTTAAATCACCCATAGCCGGCCTTAGGCATAGGCCAACTAAGCGGCCGTCTGGGGCGCCGCTCTAGCAGGGCCACTTTTCCAGTGTTTATGTGGTGTAGGCAGACCAGGATGGGGGCACCAGATGGTGTGGGGGGGGGTTGCTGTGGAGGTCTTTTGCCTAGGGTAGCAGTTGACCTAAGGCTGCTCCTGAACTCACCACAAAATGATTAGCATTTAGTACTGTACATTGTTTCCAACCTGGCTCAAATCCAAGCAACCTCTAAACCCCTTCCAGTGAACACAGGCAATGACAAGCACTAGGAGACATACATCATTATGTGTATTCGGCTTGTCTAAAATAGAAGCTGTTTGGGTCATGTTCAATTCCATTATAATCAAGAGAAGTAGAATATCATTTCCTTTATCTTTGGTTTATTAGTTTTAGTTATACAACCCCAGCACCACCACCTCTACCTCTTCACCAAATACAATAGATTATTCAGGTCACCTTAGTCTGCAAGCTATGGACCTTGAAAAGTTCATGTTTACCTTAGTGCTCATTTCCTAAGCTCTGTACAAAAAACAAAAACTCAAACAATGTTAAATAGTTAAGTGAGTCTGAATTTAAAACTAAAACATATGTAACACATTTGTCACTGATAATTCTCTCCATACAATAAACAATGTTGCTAAAACATAGCAGTAAGACCAACGTTGTTAAAGAAATAGTAACCACTTCTACCAAGCCCAAGAAAAATTCCTGGGCAAAGATTTTAAAATAATAAAAGAAGCCCAGTTCTTAAAACAAGAAAAGCAGCCAATAATCAGACTGAACAATCTCAAAAACACTGATGGCAATGTATACCTACAAAACAGATTTAAAATTGACATAGTAACAGCAACTGCAATATCATAAATTAAGGCAACCATACTGTTCTTGCAGTCCATAAAATTATGGGGCACTGAAAATTCATCTCTTTCAATAAAATCCAAGAATTCTTCCATAAGTAACAATAAATACTACTGGCAGCGACAATTCCAATACACAGTAGCACAAGAATGCTCTCCTTCCTTCAAACCACTCTAGCCATAAAGGTAGCACAAAAAACTTCACTTCCTTCAAAAACACTAGCCATAATGTTCGGACCATAATCTCATCTGTTACTAGAGAACAACAAAAGCCATTAAGTTCTACTATGTCCGCAACAGTTCATCATTACCCATTCCACAATGTTAACTAGATCAGCGAGAGAGTCAATGATGCAATTATCACAAAGTAAACAAGCAAATGTAGTGCACTCTACAGTCTGGCAGTAACCTACTGCCATTGTCAGGGGAGAAAGATGTCAAAAAAGCAAGTAAGTTAAAGGAATATTCACTCAAATATTCCATGCCTCCATCAACAAGCTTCTTTAAAAAATATGCATGCTTACTGAACTGAAAAGCACTCTGATATATTTTGCAAACTGTGAAAGCCTTCTCTAAGTTTTGCTTTGTGGAACGTAGTAAGATACCCTGACAACTTATGCTCATATTGTTACGAACACTGTCTATTTAATAATTCGTAGTAGATGACTTTGATTTACATTCAGATGGTCGACTAACACAAATGTTGACATCCTGAAGATAAACCACTCTACAATGAAATGGAAATGTCACCCTCCTAATATGCATGTGCCAAGGTTGCTTCTCAGTGCATGCAAATATATTTCAGAAAAAAAAAAAAACATCATCTCCCATACCTCCTACTAATTGCATATACTAACTGCAAGATCGCACAATTCCCAGAGAAAAGAAATATTCCCCTACCTGGAAATAGCTGATCTCACATCTGTTGACTATATAGTCAACCAAATATGGTCAATTAAACAGATGTCAACCAAACCCCCTGTTGACCAAACCAACGGAAACCATGTATACTAAGTGTTCTACATTAACTCATTGTATTGTTACTTCTACAATAAGCACAGACTCTGACTGATATGTATATAGCTGTCATATTGTTAATATCAGAATATACTGTCAGTGATGCAAAAAGGGAAGTAAAAAGTGACTGCTAAGAAAATTATCACACTACTGCATATTTCTGAAACTGTGGAACAAAAGCTTCACTATACACTTGGCAGATTATAAAATAAATACATACACTGTGACACATGGAACAGCAGTAGAATGTCTTGTGACAAACACATCCCCAAAGAATGTAGCACTTGCCTCTTGTTATATGACACACAGCAAATTTAGTTAATTCAAATTTCTGCTAGCAAATGGACTAGAACACACAGTCTTCTGATGTTTCTGTCTCTTTGGGACATCTGCTGTCTATTAAGCCCCAGAGAAAAGACATGCCATCATTAAATATTTAAACCTCAGCTGCAGGCAAGATCAGTCACTGAACAGGGCCAATATCAAGAAATGATGCATCAACAGGAAACTGGAATTATCACAACGTGTCTGAAAGTATGTAAAAAAGTTAAGAACAGCTTGACTCGTTCAGAGCATGCTCTAAATACAGAAACATACCCCATATATAACTATAGTCAGTTACACATTACATATTGTCAAAATATATCATTTTAACTTTTCAAATCTCTCTCCCGCTCTTTCTGGACCATAATAGGTTATCCAGAAGTTCTGCATCTTTATGTAGTTCTACTTCCATTTCTACTCAAACATGAGATGCACTACTAAGATGTTGCTTTACTGTGTGCTGCTATTAATCTTGGGTGCACTCAGAATTTTAAACTCTTCCAGTTTCCACAACAGAATGAGAAAGAACAGATATAAACTTTATTCCAATAGACTTTGTCACATTAGGCAATGTTATGCTTTGTAAGCAAAAACAAACATGCAGTTCCTTAGAAATTAAGCTTGACACTTAAAGGAGTAAATTAAGAAAATGCTGGTAAAGGTGAAATATTTCAGATGGCAACAGTCTCAAAGTTATTTTTTAACTGCCATCTTATACAACTTATTGAATTGTGTAAGTTTGGCTAATTCCATTGAAGTATTTGCATTAGCATACACTTTTATTAAATTTAAAATATTCTGGTACAGTATTCTGCTAGTTTGAATTACTGCTGGTGACTTTCTTTTTTTTAATATAATATCCTGGCAGGGTTAACCAGATAGGCAGTGCACTTTGGAGGCTGTTGATGACTTTCTCTTTTTTTTCTTCTTTTTAATATAATACCCTGGCAAGATTAACCAGACACGATGGAGGCAGAGTGCTTTGTAGGCTGCTTGTGGATGTCTTTCTTTTCTAATATAATTAATATCCTTGCAGGGGGTCAAACAGATACTAGGTATGCAGTGTGTTCTGAGGGCTGTTTGTGGATAAAATAAGTTTTTTATAATCTAATCTTTTTGCAGGCCCAGCCAAGATACATTAGGATGGTTTGTCAGTGTTTGGTTGTTGAAGCAAACTCTACTCTTGCATGAATAAAGTGTGTATGGCTGAAATGAAGTAAGACCACTTCAAGTTCTTGGCTATGTGATGTGAAAGAAATACAGTAATGTAACTGTTGTCTTCTCTTTTCATTATTTTAAACCTTGTAGGCTCAAGGCAGATTAAGCAACTGGGATGGGGACTATGCCCATTTGTGAATGGAATGACCGGTCTTTACTGCTGTAGTTCTGGCTTGCTTTGCAAGAGTAATGTACAGCTGAGTGAAGTAAGATCGACCACGAGCTCTGAACTCTGAGTATTGTTTATGTGGAAAAAAATACTTACATTAATAACAGTCATTTTTTTTCTCTTTTAACCTCGCAAGATTCAAATCAGATACTATGGGTGGGGTAGACAATGCGGATTGGGGCTATGCGTGAATGAAACAACTGGCCCTGTTGTTTCATGTTGTTGTAATTCAGGCTTTGCAAAACTGTAACAGTTTTCTGCCTGTACTTTCAGATGAATGTAATCTAATTAGCAAGTGTATGAGTAATTCTTCTTAATATAGGTTATTAAGCTGTGGTGGTACAACGGTAGCGTTGTTGCCTCACAGCAAGAGGTTCTCCTGTTCAGTTCTCGGCTGGAGTGCCTTCTGTGTGGAGTCTACATGTCCTCCCCGCGGTCGAGTGGCCTCCGAAAAACATGCGTGAATGGGCGTGCCTTCGCTGAAGGTTGGCCGTTGGGCTGGCAACTCGGCACCATAAAAATCGACTGCCAATCATTAGTGGACCGGAGTTCTGCTGTGGCGACCCCTAACTGGGAAAAGCTAGAAAGATAAACAACATATGTTATTTAAGCAATAACCGACGACGTGTGTGGTACACTGAAGATTTACCCATGGTTGGCATGGTTTAATCACAAGGGGGAAGCCCAAGTGATTAAATAAAGCCAACCGTGGGTAAATTTCAATATATCACAACCACAGAGTCAGTTATTGCTATTATACAATGACATTATTTAAGAAGAAAAATACTTACTTTTCTTAAATAATGTCTTTGTATAACGGCACATTACTATTCTTCCGCGACTGGTGGTATACTGCTTCCTTGTGCTGATGTACTGTGCATGCATATGGGACTTGAGTTCCCACACATACCCAGTACATCAATGCTTTGAAGTGGAAGCAACAGAGAAAAGAAAGTCTCTGTTGCTCCGTTTTTGTTTTTTTTTTCTTTTTTAATTATTAAAAAAAAACTTTAGGGCAGTTTAGGGGTAGGAGGGAGACAGCATGGAAGAAATAGCAGGGATATCAGGTACAACTTACCTGATTTCCCTAGTATTTTGTCCAGGCTGCCTCTCTGGTATGTCAGGAGTCGGGGCTAAAGGACTTTATTTTTAAAGAAATAAAAATAAAATTTAAACAATATACCAACAGAAAGAAGTCTGGGTGACCGGATCTTTTTCCATTGGTATACTGTGGGATTTACAACAAGCAAGCTGGTTGGGCTGGCCAATCAGCGTGCACATTTTCAAATATTAATGGGGAGTCATTGTATAATTGATATGTGTTCATGTATATACTAAATGTCTGTTTAAAACTGTTTATAATATATTGGAGCTATTCTCCACAGACATATGCTGAGAAGTTTTTTTTTTGTTTGTTTTATTTTTTTTTTTTTAACTAAAGCCTGTTCTAAAAACCCGGTTAAACAAAAGTAAAATAATTAAAATGAAATGTGCACTTGGCTGGCACACACAAGTTGTGACTAATTTTTCAGTCAACAAAATGAAAGAAATTCAAGTATGTAACCAAACTATTATTTCTACTTTAATCCTGACAGGGTAAAAGCAATTACTTTAGTTAGGTAGTTGGGGGGGGGGGGGGGGGTTAATGAAATGAAATGAGTTGACTGGCCCTGCTGTTTATTGTTGTAACTGGTTCTGCAAGATTAATGTTCATTTGTGTAAAATCAGCTGTCAAGCAGGCCTGTCACTGTGTAACAAAGTAAAGTAATGCAACCATTGCTATTTTTATTTTAATCCTGGCAGTGTCACAGCACATAATTTACGTCAGCAAATTGCAATTGATATGATGGCTTTTTGTGGATGAAATTCTAAGCAATGTAGCTTTGGTGTAATAATTCTGGCTTTGCAAGACTAATGTGTATTGGGGTGAAACAAGATGGAATGCAAACTCTACTTGCGTGCATCAATACAGTAATGAAAAATTAATACTAATTCTAGCAAAACCAAACTACCTACTTCTGGCAGGTAACGGGCACAGGGGGGAAGGCTGTTTGTAAATGAAATAATTGGTCCTGCTATGTTTTGCTGTAATTCTGCCTTTGCAAGTCTACTGTGCATCAGGCTGAAGATGGAGTGAGTACAAGCGCTGAGCTTTGGCTAATGTTTATGTGAAAGCAATACACTAATGTAACTGTTGTCTTATTTTTTCATTTTTTTAACTTTCTAGGTTCAAACCAAGTCTTTGGGTAGGCATTTGGGATGGGGGGGGGGGGGCTGTTATGCCAATGCGAAAATGAAATGCCATTTACTGTTGTAATTCTGGATTTGCAAGACTAATGTATATGGGGGCGCAAAACTAAAATAACACAAATCTATTATTATTTCAATCTTGGAATGATTAAAGCAGAAACTGTAGTGGGCAAAGAAATGAACAGCCCTGTTGTTTTATTCCTTTAATTCTGGCTTTTCAGGACTAATGTGTATGTGGGAGAAACAAGACTGAATGCAAGCTGTGATAGTCTGTGTATAAAACATTGTTGTTGTTATTATTATTATTGTGATGCCCATGCACTGGCTAAGTAATCAAGGAGCCTCAATCCTCATCAATAACACCGGTGAGAAGCATCCACATTGAGAAAGATAACAAATACACACACAGTAAAGTACAATTTTCCTTAAGCGCACACAGAGATGACAGCCAGTCTGGGGCTGGTTTCTCCCTTTCTCTCCAGATCCCCAATAAGACTCCCCACTGGCACAGCTATAGAGTGAGGTCCTTAGCCAGGGTTCCAAGCCAAGTCCTCCTAGCACTCATTCTATCCAACCAGTGCTTTCTCTCCCTGCCCAAGTAGCTGATACACACACACACACACACACACACATACACACACACACTTTGAGATATGATTTATATACATCCAGACAGACACTCCTGGGGAAGCCTGGCACAGGTTCACTAACTGTGCTCCTTCTGTCCAGGCTATAACATAGTAATCACTGCCACCAGGACCCTTACTTATCAGCTACGAAAAAGGCCCTTACCAAAGGGTGTCCAATTACTACTGTGCAATACTATTATTATCCAAATGGTAAGTGTAACTGAGCAGCAAGGATTATTTAGTGTGTCCTTATACAGTATCACTATATACATGCAATGTACTCTAGAGCTTAATTACCTCTACACAAAACAGCCACAGTTGAAAGGTTTAAAAATATTTAATAATAAATAATAAAAACACAAGACAATACTTTTTACTACACAGTGCTAGTCGACATTAACATTTCTTAGAAAGCTTGCACCTGGTCAGGAAACTACAGCAATTAAAGACATCATATATGTAAAATCTAGCAATTAACTCTCGTCTCAAAACAATAGGAAGAATTCCTTCATCCAGACATCTCGGCTTAGAGTTTTGAGATCAAACAATTATACAATGCTTGACTTATCAGCTTTCTTCCAGCAGAGTGCAATGTAAGAAGCAAAATCCTGTAGACATCACCACAGCAGAGAATGAGCAAGTTCTACTTGATTAAGAAGAAAATGCACTTTTAGTGATAAAACAAATAAAATACGATGAATGCTTTTGGCATAAACTGCCTTCTTCAGATCATGTTAATGTAAAGACCAGCAATGGTTTAAATAACATTGAAAAAACAATCATAATGAGGCTTTAGTCACTTCCTTTTTCCTTTGTTTTTTACCTCCAATCACAATGTAGCATCAGTGAACTTATTTGCATGAGCTAATTTTATCGGTGCTTTGATTTTAGTCAATCATTTGTCTAACTAATGGTATTATATCCAATCAAGATGCTTCTATGTTCTACTAAGGGTTTAGAAATACTGTTCTGTTGACAACCAATCATATACTTCACATTGGTTGTTATTTCCAATCACAATACAGCCTTAGTAAGCTTATTTGCATAGATTGAAACTGCTATTTGGCAATATAGCCAAGACCAACCAATCATATGTCCCACTTTGGTTATTACTTCCAGCCACAATGTAGCATCAGTAAACATATTTGCATAATCTAGAACTGCTGTTTAATACTATAGTCAGAATCACTAAGAATCCTTGTATGTCAGTAAAGTTAATACCCATGTCAATACTTAATAAGTACTTGATAGATATAGTTTTGTCCTGTTCACCTTAGTTTCTACTGCAAATATTAATAAATCTGAAGCAAAGCTTCCAGTAGTTTCATAAAAGCAAGCTTTACACCTTAAAATATTAAGTTACATTCTTACCTTGCATAACTAAACTCTTATAGTTAAGTAAGTACCAGCACAATGTTTTCTAAACTGCATAGAAACTTGGTATCCAGTGGAAATAAAACTAAACATATAAAGTTAAAATATCCAAAGACATAAAAAAAAAAAAAAACAACACAATCTGAAGAAGGCAGTTTATGCCGAAAGCGCTCATCGTATTTTATTTGTTTTATCAATAAAAATTAATTTTCTTCTTAATCAAGTGGAATTTGCTCATTCTCTGCTGTGGTGACGTCTACAGGATTTTGCTTCTTCTGTTTTTCCAGCCTGAGACACGTTAGTGTGAGTGGGATATATATTCTCATTTTAGCAGAGTGCAATGTGGTCACATTTTTGCAGTTGAACATCCAATACAGTCTTTTCACATTTAAGAGAACAAGTCTGTGGCTTATATTAATATTTACAAATGACAGAAATATCTACAAAATTCTATCTATCTAGGCTGGCAGCCTTCACATATCTTCACAATTATTATTATTTTTAGCCCTTGCATGCCCAAGCCAGATACTTCAGGTAGGTCATGGGCAAGGGGGGGGGGGTGTTAATGAAATGAGAACTGTACGTGAAGCTGTGCTTAAAATGTAAAGAGTGACAGTTAATCAGTTCTGTAATATATTTACTCCAGGGTTGCCACCACCAGAATGAGTAAGCAGACTGTATCAGTGGCCTAAAATATAATATCATTAGAGACTTGACTTTTGATGAGAAATTAAGACTCAAGAAGACCAGAAGACCCACACTTGACCTCAAGATGGAGTCTCAGGGTAAAAGTAGGTCAAGAACATACACACATAGCTTCAGCAGCTCTGTCTGTGACAAGCACACTTGGATCTGTGGGTGTTTGTACTGCTTCCCATGCTTACTGTTTGGTGGAGAGGATGCCAAGACATCAGAGTGTGAATGACCTGAACAGAATGGTAGAAAAGTCTAGAAAACATGAACATTCTGCTAAACATTTGACAACCAAATGAGTCTATCAATGTCGGGAACTGTGGATGTTAGGTCTCAGTTAAGTACTGGATGCAACTGTCATGTTCTATCACTTATAATTTACTGCATCAAGCTGTGTGCTGAAGTAACAGTTTTAAGAGGCTATGATGAGTCTGAAGATTCACTGGGTGCTGGACGTGTAGACTTCACTTGCAGGACTGATCGAAAGTTGACTGAAGACATAAAAACTTCAACTGTTTCTAAAGGAACATTGAAAACAGCTCAGAATGAGCCCCTAGACTGCATGCTAACAATATGCAGAGAATAAATTAAAAAAAAAGAAATTTGGACTGCAAAATTTGTGGCAGTAATTGCAGATGAAACCACTAATGTTGCAATGCTGTGACAAACTGCCATTGTGTTCAATTATTTTGTCAGTGGCCAGGTGCAAGAACTTTTTTGGCATTACTTTATACCACCCAGACAGACTGAAGAGCATATGGCTGGTGTAATAAGTGAACAGTTGAAGGAAGTTGTAGGAGCCCAGCATGAAAAGTGGTTGCTCTTAGAGTTATGATGGTGTTATCTGTTATGAGTGGAGTTCAGTATTGGGTCCAGGCCATCATAATATAGGAATTTAGATATGTTGACTATGTTCACTGCTATGCCCACCAACTTAATTTGGTAAAACAGAGCCCTTCAATGACCCTTTTCAAGTGTAATCTGGATAACTGGATTGGGAATTGCAAATTCACCCCTGGGGTTTCACCTACAAACCTTCTGGACAGGGGAAGCAGGTAGGTGTTAAGTCAGGTCTACTAATAGCACCATTAAAAGAGGGAAAAAACATGGCTAGGCTTGTAAGGGCCTCAGGGCCATTAGCCTAGTAACCTCCTATGATCCTATGACGACTGTAAGTAATACTCAAGCAAGGAGGTATTTTTAACTCTTGGTGGAATTCCAGCCTCTTTCTCACATTCAGTTCAAAGATAAGGTGCTCTCATCAATACAGTAGCAAGATGCATGCCACGAATGCCTGGAACATGGTGACATTTTAATATCTATACAGTAAATGCAGTGTATGAAAACTCGGACTTGCTGTCAGAGTGCTTTTATTATTTGTACAAGTGTCCTACATCTACTGCAGCAACTGTGCAGGAAGCATATTGGCTAATGCTAACACTTGAAGATGATGAATTCAAGTTTTGGCTGACTGTTTTCCATCTTATAATGTCCCATTGTTAACATTTGCAACAAACAAACAGGCAACTTCAGTGTTGTACCACAGATGTAACCAGAGTTGAAAAGGATGTACATATAGTTTTGAATTTAATTGACAGTGACAGATCAGATACTTACAGCACTTACAGACAGAAAACATCCTGGCAAGATGTAGACAAGGTAAAACAGCAACAAACAAGACCAACACTGAGGTAAACTGCTACTGGAGAAGTTGGAATTCTAAAATCAAGTAGAATGAGCAGATCTATAGTAGTTTATTCAAGAAAACAATGAAACCACACAGCTTTCAGGCTAATGACCTTCTTCAGTGTATAAGTAACCACAGATCTGCTCAGTGTTTCCAGCGGCTGGAGTTTTTTGTTCTTGAAGAAGTAGACAAGGAACATCAAGATCCCAACCACTGCATCAGACATTGTCTATTGCTGCAAAGGAAGTGTGTGATGTCATAAAATTCCAGGCAACATCACGATTTGAACAAACAGGGCATCTTCAGGCCTTAGCTGATACTGCCTGGAAACTTTTCAGCATACATAAAGGAGTTAAGTATAAAAAAAAAAAAACACCAGAAGCAGAAGAAACTGGCATAAAGCTGTTATACTTTTTAATGTAGTCTACAGTATCTCGGCTTTTCGCCTTCAAAGGATAAAACACCATAAGAAAAGCCACTTTTTTCTACTGGTGCAAACCCCCGCTAATTACATCTAATTAACTTTTTTAACCCAATTTTAAAGTGCCAACATAGCTAACTTACAATTATAATAATTCCTAAAATAAAAAAAAAAACATTTAACTATACTCATACATTCATTTACACACACACACACACACACAAACATATATATAAATACTCTAATAATTTACAACATTCTCAATTAATTTTATAATATAAAAACTGACTAGTTTACCAAATTTACTTCAAGATTAATGCCCCTATGGTACAAAGTTTTATAATTTAAAATGAACTTATTCTCCAATTCATTCAACTTTTTAACATCATCACCCAACCTATGTAAGATGGGCTGTGCTAATATATTAAAGAAAAATAAAGCAGCATCACCCTCACGTACAGTCACAAAATGTTCAGCAACTGGACTTTTCAAATTTTTAGTGCAGATGCCCCCCAAATATTCCATAATCTTCACCTTAACAGACCTTTTCGTTTGTCCAATATACCGTTTAATATTTTTACAACCACACCCCACAATATAAACTACCGCACGAGTTGCAGCCGAATCTACTTCTACAAATAAACTTCTTGCCATTAATGCAAGTTCCCAAAACATTCTTTATAAGATTACAAACCTTACAATGTCCACAAACAAATACACCAACAGACTCCTGTGGAACACTAGTTAGGACCATATTCAACAACTCTTTTAAATTGGCATAATGTCCATACAAAAATTTGCAAATTTTGGAAATAAAGCAGTCAAGATCTCATCCTCATGTAAAATATACCATAAATCCCAAACTGCCTTTCTCATTACTTCTGAAAACATATTATATTTAGAACCAAAATCCAAATATCTTCCTTTAACCCCATCAGAAGTAATTCTCTTGGCAGCACCCTTTCCCCCAGCATTCCTGACTCTAACTTTACCTCCTGTTATTTCAAGAGCCTGATTCAAAACCTTCTCCTTATAACCCCTTTCCATACGTCTCTCTTTTGTTTCCAAAAGAAACTTCATCCTACAACTTTTTTTCAGAAGTGTTCCAAACAATATGTTTAAACTCTCCCAGTGGAAGAGAGTTTAACAAATGGGTGGATGCATACTTTCTGCATAAAAAAAATTATTTACTGCAGTTAACTTTCTATAGGGTTTGAACTGAATTTCATTATTAGAATTTACATAAAATTCTACATCCAAAAATTGCATAAAAGAATCACCTTTCACCACTGAAAAATTTAAACCATGTTCATTCATGTTTAACTCAGAAAGAAATACATGAAATTCTCCAGAATTACCTTATAGGTTCATAGGTAGGTACTAGGCTATCGGCCCTGGGGCCTATACAAGCCCAGCCAAAAAGGTACCCTGGCTTTTGCCACCCAAGAAAATTATTTTCCTGTGCCACTGTCGAGCAGAGCCACAGAGGTGATCCCCGGGGTGAATTTCCTATTTCCCATCCAATCATCAAGATTTTTCTTGGAGTGCTAATGAGGACCTTTGTTTGATATAGGTAGGTAGTTTATTCCAGAGTATGGGAAGTCCCCACAAATTTGTCCCGGGGTTCCACCTGTGTCCCTCATTGACAGGGTGACAGGTGCTGACTGAGGTTTCTTTTTTGGGGGATAAACTCTTTGTTAGGCTTGTAAGGGCCTCAGAGCGATTGGCCTAGTAACCTCCTATGATCCTATGATGGAAATGTTAGGTGGAAAAATGTTTATAACTAGGAACTTATTCTTTTTGAGTTGGGATATAGGCTACAAATTGGCTGGACGCAGCACAGCTTACTAAGTTTAATGCAACTGGCTGCCAAAAAAAAATCAATTTCTAGAAAATGGGAATCAAAAAAGGGAAGGAGCAAATTTCATATAAATAAATGGAATTTGTGGGAACAATACATGCAGAATAATGTTCAAGAGGAGAAAGAAAGCAGAAACTGAGCAATTTATGTAATGTTGGAGTGAATGAAAATTGTTAAAAAGGGAGCACACAATAATAAAAAATGTGGTGTGTTATGTTATCATTTAAAATGAGATCATTTAATAAAGATGTTTAAAAAAGGAGATGACATCAGCAATCAGACATAACACATGTTGCTGCTACATTTTCTGGTATGCATGACAACTCCCACAGAAATTCTGCCATAGACAGTATCAGAGCTGATAGTGGTACTAATAAGTTGGGCCAGGCCACATAAATTTATAAACAGGGTGGAAGTAAAAAATCAATTGCAGATATCCAACTAACATTGTTATGTTTCTTTTCACCAAGAAAGACTATCCTTAGCTGTGTCTACGTATGCATCATCTAGGATGTACAGATAGCCCATGATTCTGTCTTTCGGCTTTTCCCGGTTAGGGGTCGCCACAGCGGAACTCCGGTCCGCTAATGACTGGCAGTTTATTTTTACATACTGGCTTGCCAGGCCTGACGCACAACCTTCAACGAAGGTACTCCCACAGATAACCCATGATAATGGACTAAAATTGATTAATTTTTACAGTGACACAGAGATCCTCTTGATCTGACTGGTCATTAAAGGAAGAGGGCATGCTACACGAAGGCAACATGTCTTGCTCCTTTTTGACATTATTATAGTGAAATATATCATACTTAGTGGCACAATTTCAGTGTCTAACATAGGAGGGCGAAGCCAGGTTTCCATCACAGCTAGTCTGCCAGGAGAACAGTGGGACTAACCAGCTGTGGCAGCTAGTTTACTGCACAGGCCACATACATTTTGCTGGACAATTTTGAGTTCAGATGAAATAGTCCAAAATGGTTGAATTAGGTCATACAGCTCCCCATTTTCAAAAAAGGATCAGATTTAGGGTGATTGCCTCACACAACAGAAATTACTTTTTCAAAGAAGTGCCAATATGCATCTGCTTGGTATGTTTGCATGAGGAAAAATGATGCAGTTAGGTTATATTTCATCAGTTTAAAATATGAGGGGCTTTTCGTTATACTTGAGGTCACACAGAAGGGCCTTGCCAAGTTAATTGTTTGAAGGGTTTTATATGCTAAAAAAGTATCTGTGATTGATAAAAAAAAGTGTGCATGACATGGTATCTCTCAAGTCTGTCAGAGGTACTGCGTATCGGGGTAATGGAGGCAACTAAATTAAGTCCAAACAGTGCAGTAATCAAGGAAGCACTATTTTAGGAATTAATAACTACAACAACGAAGTGATGCCATAGCAACTTGTCTGTCCAACTAATTTGAGGCAGATGCTGAATGAGATGTAAATGGACCTAACTAAAGAAGATATGGTAGTTGTGTAGTGAGAGACAGCCAAACCATTTGTGTCTTCACACCCTGCTGCAGTTGCAAAAGCACCTCCTAAAAAATAAAAGGTTTTCTTGTCCCAGCTTTTCTAAGTACCAAGACGCTTAGTCATCTAAAATCCATAGCTGCCCTGCCTGATTTTTGACTATGGTAGGATGTTTACAGTAGAGGCTAAACATAAATGTGGTGCCCACATATGTATGGTAAGGGTAGGTTTACATGGAAAACTAAAGCCAGTAGCCATTGAACAAAGTCTTGCAGGGTTCCCAGTTGATTACTGGCTAAGAGACAACCTGGGTTGAAAATAATACCCCTGGTGGCTTCAAGGAACTCCCACTACATGTTTAAGGGGTCTCTTTCTGTGGCAATTTATGAACATGTGTATTAGCTGAAAGGCAACTTTTGACTTTATATGCAAAGCACACTGCATACACCTATTACGATGCTAATATACTTAACCACTTTGTGAAGCCAAAACTGAAAAATGCTAGGACCTGTACAAGATTCATCTGGTAAGAAACAGTTACTTTCTAAATCTCCCAAGGGTAACACACATTAGACTTTCTCCGAGTACAAATTATCTGTACAGAAACATTATTTTAAGAGTCTAAATCCACTACAGCCAGTAGTATGCCTTCATAAATCTTCTTCTGTAGATTACATAATACAGTACAATGGTATTAGCAACAGCAATGTCTTTTCTGCAAGGCTGACACATTTAGTACCAGGTCAAAGAAGTATCATTGCTAAAGAAAAGTGCAGTTTTAAAAAGACATGTTAGGAACAGAAAAGCAGCAACGAAAGAAAGGGCACAGGTTTTTGGTCATTGATGACTGACTGATTGATTCATTCATTCATTCATACACCATGAATTTAGGAAACCCAAATCCTTCATTCTCTACATCAAATACCAGGAACAGACTGCATTAAATTTGTGAAAGCACAAATAAGCAACTGGATTGGTATTCCACAGCAGGACTTATTAGTTGAACAGGCACATTGTGTGCATGCTCCAAATCTAGCTATAAGAAAGCAACTTGGACCTTTAATAGTAAGAATGCAATCCTACCAGCAGAGGAGTCAAAACTGTGGCAGAAGGACAAAATACTAAAAGTAGGAGACAGCAGAGTATTTGTGGAGAATGATTACTCATTGTACACCAGGCAAAAAAGAAGTAAATTAATTCCTCTATTCAGAGAATGTCAAGACACTGGTGTGAGATTCAAACTGCTGTATCCAGCTGTCTTCAAGGTATTCTTCCCTGGAGGGACAAAATCATTTTTTGATGAAGTTCATGCTAAGGAGGAAATACAAAAGTTTGTCCAACAAAACCTGAGCTGTGAAACAGAAGGAGATTCGGCTTCTTGTTCCTCTGGTAATAAAGACCAGAGAGAGACTGAACCTGTGAAATCTTTTCCAGTATTTCAAAGGAAAAAGTTGGAGAGAAGGAAAGGAGCACAAGAGTTGACTAGAAGAATCGAGATGATGTTGGAAATGAAGCAGAGAGGATTTGGGTGATGGAAAAGAACAGTAATAAAATCAGTAACAATGTTGGATTACAATGCAATAATTATATTTGTGAAATATGACAGAACAAGAAAATCTGGAAATATTGTATTTCTTCAAAATTTGTTTGCTGAGTGGGGGACTCTAAAGTATATGCCCTACTTCATGCCATTAATGTTCGGAAATAT
The DNA here is from genome assembly GCF_019279795.1 of Protopterus annectens. Taxonomy (NCBI): domain Eukaryota; kingdom Metazoa; phylum Chordata; order Ceratodontiformes; family Protopteridae; genus Protopterus; species Protopterus annectens. Next base: position 1,349,360,468 of record NC_056737.1, read on the forward strand.
GCTTTGGGGCGGGGAAGAGAGAGGAGAACGCTAACTGTAAGTAAATAAAACACTTTCTTTTCTTAATAGTACTGTATCTGTGTTGCATGGTTTTCTTTGCATGCCATTTTTTGGTGTAATGGGGATTGTAAACAAGTGCTGTTTTTACTTTTCTCCCCTCTTCTCTTTTTCTTCTTATGCAGGTTTGAGAAACATAGGCAATGTTATGATAAACAAAAACAAAAAGGAAAAAAGGAGCCTGGTTAAGGGGGCATGACAGAGTTCAAATTAATGTGCTTTTTTCATTCCTGCATGGAGAAATGACTGATTAAGGTCCTTAGTTTTAAGAAGCAGAGCAAATAAATGAAAAAGAATATTGAATATTATAAGGCTTTTTTCTAGCACTTGCAATTATGTAAACTAAGTAGCATTTCTGCAGCTGGTCTTCATGTCTCCATGGAGACAATCTGATAAAGAGAAACTGGAGACAGTCTGGTGGAAGGGGACTGGCTGAGGGAAAAGAAGAAAAAAGAACAGAGAAACAAACTAGGACTTAATGTTCCATGAAAACAATCAGGGGGGTTCCCAGGTGTGACAGCTTTAAAGATAATACCAAACTAGTTAGACCTGAAGTAAAGTTCTCTCAGTTTTTTTTTTAAATGCAATAGGGATACTAATATAAACAGGTACTTTTGTTTTTTCTTGTTCACCCTTCTTCTCCTCTCTTTTTCTTTGTTCTGTTTTGAGAAATGTAGGCACTGCAATGAAAAAAATAATGAGGAGGGGAGGAGATGGGGGAGACTGGAAGAGACTGGTTAAGAGAGTATGACAAAAGAAAAATCAATGTGCTTTTTCCCATGTTTGCATAGGGAAATGATTGGGTAAAAACCCTAGGCGTTATCCAGTAACAAGTTTATTACAAAGCAGGTAAATGAAAAAGAATACTGAATATTGTAAGGATTTTTTTCTGATAAACAAGGTACCCTTAGCAGTTTTGAGTCTAGTTTACATGCCACTAGAAGACAATTTGATAAAGAGAAATGGCTTAGAGAAAGTGTTTGCTGAAAGCATTCAAGTGTCTTTCTTAACTGGGAGAGTTATAAAGATATACAAAATCAAATAGCACTTACTAATAGCACAGGCTGTACAATGCATCTTAGCATGATTAACTTTTCTTTTTGGTTAACTTTAGCCTGTCTGTGTAGCTATGGACTTAGAACTTATGTTTTATTAGGAAGCAAAAACGTCAGTATTTGAAGATGTACATAGTTTTGTGTGTTATTGTTAAGTTCATACATTTTAGGGGGTTTTGGGGGGGATTGTTTGTTCTGTTTGAGGACTTTCAAAAAAGTTATGTAAGATGTAACATAGGCGCAAATGAGTATGACATGAAACAACTGCATAAAAGACCAATCTGGCAAAAAGTATATACCTGTAACATAAAAGTTGGAACTAGACATTTAGCAGAAAAGCAGTTATATATAAAAGCTGGTAATAATAACTATATAAGAAAATGATGCTTTCTGTAATGTGTTTCAATCTGAATGGTCTTACAGATAAATACAAAAGTGAAAATAGTGAACTATATTAAAAATGTAGAGTGGAAATAGCTATGCTATGGGAGTCACACCTGGAAAGAACTGAGCATGTGAATTTGACAAAAAAAAGGCTTTCAGGATGGTTATTCAGCAGAATATCTGGGGCAAAGGAAAAGAGGAGTACTCATATTAATTGTAACAGGAGCTCCAATTGTGACAGAAGACGGAAAAAAACAGAAACAGATAATAATGGAATATGCATAGTACTAAGGGGCTACTGGCTGGGGAGGAGGTTTATACTGGCATGCATTTGCATCCCCCTAAAACTGCTATGATGCAGCTTAAGAAAATTCTGGGAGAAATAATCAGCTTTCAACAAAGAATATTACTTACAGGTGGAAACTGGAATTTGGTTTGCAACAGTGAAGATATGTCTGAGGGGGGCCTAGAAGGGAAAATATAACAAAGGAGGGTAGATTTTTGAAGAAATGTATAAAAATGTTTGGCATGTAAGATCTGAATTCAGTACTAGGAGTTCGGAGTGAATTTATATATTATTCACCGAGATACAAAAAATGGCTAGGCTAGATTGATTTTATATTTCACAGGAACATATGCATTTTACTGAAGGTCTTGAAATGCACTCAATAACTATTTCAGATCATGCATCAATAATAACTAAAATAAAAACACAAGGTAATGAAATAAAAATGAGACACTGGCGCTTTCCCAGCTATTGGTTGAAAAGAGAGGAATTTAAGGAATGGCTTGTGGAATTAATTCTGGAGCTACTAGAAAAGATAGAATTATCTTCTGAAAACATAGCTAAGGAGTGTGATAAAATTAAAGTGGAGTTTAAAACTAGGTTGGAAATAAAAGAAAGGGAGATGTGGTTAAACAGTAACAAGAATTTAGAGGGAATTGACAAATGTTAAAGTATTGCAAAATAGGGGGGAATCTCTCAACAAGAGGAGCAGCAACTGCAGAATGCTAAAACAGAAAATAAGAGATTACCTTGATAATATGCACAAGTTTAGAAAGATTGCTGTTAAGCAACTGTTTCTTTTTTGATAATAATTCTACAGCAGAACAACTTTTAGCATAACAACTAAGGCAACAGAAAGTGGAAAGGGCAGTCACCAAGCTTAGGGAGCCTATAACAAGAGACCCTGTAGAAGTATTAGAAATATTTCAGAAATGTTATGAGAATTTGTATAAAGCAGAGAAATATGGAAATCACGGAAAGGTACAAATGGAAATGTTTATGAAAGAATTAAATATGCCAAAGTTAGAGGTAGATGCAGCTCAACTGCTAACAGTTAATATAGGAAGGAATTAGATAAAAATGGCTATGTATAACCAATCTACAGGAAAGCCCCTAGGAATAGATGGTATTCCTGTGGAAGTTTGGAAGCTAGAAGGGAAAAACGGATAAAGATCTGGAAGGTTTTAACAGTATTTTAAGAGGAGGAGAAGTACCAACATCGTGAAAGAAAGTGCTTGCAGCTGTAATATCCAAATAGGGTAAAGATCCATCAGATCCAACTGCATACAATTCCATTTCAATACTATTATGATTATAAAGCATTTGCATCTATAGTGGCTACAACAATGTCAAAAGTGATGCCAAAATTGAAAGATGTGGATCAACATGGTTTTGTGGAGGGGAGGCAAACATTTGACAACAATAACAGAACACTGATGATCCAGTGAGAAGCAGAATGTAAGTAAATACTGCTATCGACAACTTCTCCTCTACTGTTGGTGGGTCATGATGCACAGAAAGCATTTGACAGAGTAAGCTCAGACTTTACGAGCAGCGCAATGGAAGCATATGCATTCCCTGATAAAATCATAAGGCTGATTAGGAGGGTATATGAGGGATCAGAGGTGAAAATTAGAGTGGGTGGGTTCTTCTCTGATAATTTCTGCTTGAGCAGAGATACCAGGCAAGGGTGTTCTCTTTCCCCTTTCTTATTTGCATTATATTTAGAACCACTGGCAAAGAAAATAATGAACTCAGAAATTCAAGGATATAATTGGTATGCTAATTAAGAAAAGCTGGCTCTGTTTGCAGATGATATTATTTTATACCTGATAGTTTCAAATCTTTTCATGATACCAAATTAAGGACACTAAAACAAAAGTAATACTGGTAAATTATGTACCCACACATGAATTGGTTCAGCGATATCCATATTTATGGAGACATGATAAAATGAAGTGTTTAGGAGTATGAATTAAACATTACTCCGGTGTGGCAGCTAAGGATATGTAGAAGAGACTAAACAAAAGATAATACAAAAACTGAGAAATTGGAAGCTCTGTTGTATGGATATGGATTATATGATACAAGCAGTTAAAATTTTTTTACTCCCTTTAGTCTTATATACAGGTCAGGCATATTTTTTATCAACCAGAGGAGTTGTTGTCGACAGCAATTAATAAAGAGTTGAAGGATTTTATCTGGGAGGGGAAGACAGTAAGAGTTAAGTAGAATAAGATGATCCTTCCAGTAGAACAAGGCAGATTGGGATTGCCAGATTTGAAGGAGTACTTCAGAATTACACAGTTAAGGCTCCTACATATAGCACAAGCAGAAACCTATAATTCAAAATGGGAAGGGATGAGGATGAAACGGGGGGAGGGGGGACTCGAGAAACTGGGATTTTGGATGCAAGCCTTTAAGTAGAATAACACTAATCATACAGAATATTATATCCACAGAGTAGCAGAAAGTATTCTAAGAACTAAGCCAACACGTGAATGGAGAAAGGAGATTCTGCTGATAGGGATGACTGCAATTAAGGATAGAGACAACAGGTAACAGGAGGCTGGAATTTATTGGAGAAAACTGGCAAAGGAACAAAGATATTGGGAGCAAATTAATAGAGAGGGTAAAAGATGAAAGAATGGGTAGATGTCAAGAAGTTATTTGGATTGCAGGTTAGAGAATGCCTTTTCTATCAAGGACTGATATCAGAATATCGGCAAAAAGAGAAAGAAATGGAGGGGGTCCTAAACGAAAGACCAGTACCGGAAGAAATTTTAATAGAATCTAGAACAGAAGTTGCCATTAAAAAAGGAATAATTAGTAGAGCACATAAAACATTGCATGATAACTATAAGAATCACTCAATGGGGTTAGAAAGGATTGGGAAGAGAGACTGGATAAGCAATTTGAAAAGAAATAGTAGGAGGATATATGTATGTCTCCCAAATATGCAAGAAAGTCTAGATGATTTAGGATTTTTGCTTGGAAATGTTTGCATAGATATTTTTATAGCCCAAATAGACTTCAGATATTTTTTTCCTCAGGTAGATAGCAAATGTTGGAGGTGTGACAGGGAAGAAAGAGGTAACTGGGAACATATTTCCTGGGAATGCAGTGAGTTAGCGGCCTTTAGGGATTCCCTAAGGGATGCACTATAGGAGATGCTGGGTGGGCAGATTGGTGTGATGAGGGAGATGATTTTTCTGACTTATGATAAAGAATCGGAATTGCCTAGACATGGTAAGGCCTTGTTATCTCCAATTATGGTGACTGCCAAAAAAGCAGTTACTAGAAAATGGAATCAAACTCTAAACCAACTACATTAGAAGTAGTGAATATAGTAACAGAGATAAAACATCTGGAACTGAGATCTTTAGAAAAAGGTAGGAGCAAACTACATACAAAAAAAGGGAATTGTGGGAAGAATACTTATGGGGAAGGACTGAGGTTTAGAAGAAAGCAGGACTTAAATGAGCTATGTAATGTTTAACTGAAAATGATTGGGTAGATTATAAGTATAATGTTTACAACTGGAAGTGTGTCAGTATGGTTTGTGATATAAGATGCTTGCAACTAGGATTGTGTCAGTGTGGTATGTTTTCATTTATATAAATGTATGACTGCTTATGTCATCATGGTTCAATAAAGATGTTTCTTGTTTAAAAAAAGGGCAGGAATTGAATAATTTATGTAATGTTGCTTGGGTTATATGATATATAGCAATAGATGTGAAGCATAATGTTTGCTAATTGTAACTTGTTAATACAATTTAATTACCTTTATATAAATATAAATGTGGCTATGTCACAAATGATAATTCAATAAAGGTGCTTAAAAAAAAAGAAAGAAAAAAGAAACATGCATGTGAAATGGAATTCATCCTTTTTCATTGAAGGTGAACATGCGGGGGTGGGGGTCAAAAAATATCACTACTTTTCATCTGTGTGCTCACACTGTAATGCCAGGAGCATACATAACTAAGTTGCAGTAAAAAACACAGTTAACAAGTAATTATATTTCAAAAGTAAGACATAAAATACATCACAGAACATTCAGACATTAAGAGCTTATAGGAGGCCCCCCACACCCCATACTGTATAAATGGATACTGGCATGGACTTAGTGGGGGCCTCTGCCCTCAAAAGAACCCACTCTAAAACCAGCCCTACTCAGATATGCATACAGAAGTTTGCATGGAAGGCAGGGGATTGTGTATTCATTGCTTCTTTAATTTTCATCACAATCAAACCTTAGAGGTGTGCACAGAAGGTCTTTATAGCTTGTGTTTGGACTGAGAACAATGTTGTTATTGTTTGTTTTTGACTACTCTCAGACTTCAGAGGTGTACAGAAGTGGCTACTACAGCTAGTGTATATGCAGTGTACTGTCTAGGAGCAACAAAGTGAAATACATTATTGCAATCATTATTTTTTCACTTTCTTTACAGTCATACATAAGGCATGTATACAGATGGCTGTCTTTGTGGAATAAGGGTGAGGAGTGATGAGGCATGCTATGTATATGTATGACAACAGCCACTTAAAATACAAGTGTGAGGCCATTTTAACCCCTGCTTTCATCCCAATCTTTTTTTTTTTTTTTTTTTTATGGGGGGAGGCGATTGTGGTAAGACGGCAGGCAGGATTTATGAGCTACTGTTTTGTCATCTTTGGATATTAAAAGCCTTGGGCATGACTTATGTCTTCCTTGAAAGAAAAAAATAAGACTGAGATTCTTCTCTTACTCATTATTTTTGTGTAGGCCACCACTGGCTTAAAAGGTTAGAAAAATTATTTAAAATGTATCCCAGAGCACCTATAACCCCCATGGCTTCTGGGGATCTCTGCTTAATTAAGTTATTTCCAAAATAGTTACTACTATTCTGTCTTGGTCAGGAAAGGTGCAAGTTGAACAGTAATGCTGAATTTCTTTCCTTAATCATAATTTCTGTTCAAGTCATCACTGGGTGAAAAGGTTGTGTAAAACGAAAAAATAAATAAAATGCGCTTCTGAGCACATAGAGAGAGTCATGGCTTCTTGAAAAAAACTGATGAGCAAGGCAAAATGTGAGAAAATGAATAAAAACTTAACCTGCATGGTGTGTTGAGCCTGAGATGAGGGAAAACAGAGGAGTACTGGAGGGTGTGCATGGGGGGGGGGGGGTTGAAACAGTATACAGTACCTAGGGCACCATTTCACTTAAGGTTATAAGGAAAGCTTAGTAGGAACCCAGACTAAGTCCAAGCACAGTAATATTCCAAAACCGGACGTCCAAAAGGCTGAAGTTGAGTCAAAACAGTTTTAATAACAGTAATAAATGTACACAAAACAAACTAGTGAGCCTTTCGCACCTTACCTGCTTCTTCAGACCATGTTTTTAGGGTCTGAAGAAGCAGGTAAGCCATGAAAGTGCTCACCAGTTTTTGTGTACATTTATTATTGTTATTAAAACAGTTTTTACTCAACTTCAGCCTTTTGGACATCCATTTTTGGACCATTTCACTTAAGTCCAGCCCTGTACAAAGAGTTGCTGCAATGTATCACTGTTGTAACTAAATGCCAGTAACTGTGAATGTATCTTAGTGACACTGGCCAAAATAGTGTGGTGCACAGGCCTTTCACAGTGTAAGAATATTGTAGCTATAGTTCAGTCTGTGCATACTACCCCTAAAACTCTGTGGATTTAATTAAAATGTTAACTAGGAGGGTTGGCAGTAACAGGGTGATACATAGACTGAAGTGTCCAGGGGGCCCCAAAATGCGGACACCAGGCTTGAAAACCCGATCCTTCAAGCATTGCTAAATTGGTAGTTAGCAAACAGAGATGAGGAAACACAACAGTAAACATCCATGCTATAGCTAATAAAACCCAAGAAAACTGATTTCAAGTAGCCCAAGGGGAAATCAGCATTCAATCCTGCCTCCCTTGAACTGCTGGTAATACAGTTAGGGCAGCGGTTAGTGTTGTCACCTCACAGCAAGAGACTCTCCGGTTGAATTCTCGGCTGGAGTGCCTTCTGTGTGGAGTCTGCATGTCCTCCCTGAGTTCACTTGGGTTTCCTCCCATATTCCAAAGACATGCATCAGGGCCTTCACTGAAAATGGGCTCTGTCCCAATTGGACTTTCCCAGTAAAGAAATGTTTAATAAATAAATAAAACTTGTGAGTTTTGGATTACAGTCAGTACACTGGGAATGCCTGGTTAAGTCCCAATATACATACATTTTTTTTTAACAAGAAACATCTTTATTGAATTATCACATATGACATAGACAATCATAGATTTATATAAATGAAAACAAACCATATTGACATATTTTCAGTTGTAAACCTATACAACACAGTCAAACATTAGATAGCTCATTCAATCCCTGCCTTTTCTTAAACCTCGGTTCCTCCCCCAAATCATTATTCTACATATGTTGTTCACACAATTCTCAATTTTTTCTATGTAATTTGCTTCTATTGTTTTCTAATGATCCCACTTTCATTGTTTTTATCTCTATTACTATTATTCACCACTTGTAGTACAGTTGGCTTAGACTTTGATTTCCATTTTCTACTAACTGTTTTTTAGCAGCCACTAGAATTAAACTCAGCAAAGTCTTACTTTGTTTAGGCAATTCCAATTCTGTATCACAGCTGAAAAAATTCATTTCCTTAGTTACATTAATTTGCTCATTCAATATTTCTGACATACTAGTCTACAGGGATTTTTTTTGAGTCTGCCAACTCATTACACTCCCAAAAATATGTACCCAATTCCTTCTTTCTTCCCCATCACACCTCCAACATTTGCAACATACCTGAGGAAAAAATATCTTGAGTCTGCTTGGGGTATAAAAATACCTATGCAAACACTTCCAAGCAAAAATCCTACATCTTCTAGACTTTGTTGCATGCTTGGAAGCCATACATACATCTTTCCAGTGTTTCTTTGTGACTTGCTTATCTAGTCTCTCTCCCAAATCCTTTCTAACTTCTTCTGATTGATACCTATACTTATCATGCAATATTTTCTGTGTTCTAATTATCCATTTTTAACAGCAGCTTCTGTTCTGGATTCTACTAAAACTATACCAATTTTGGTCTTTCACTTAGGATACCCCTAATTCCTTTCTCTTTGCCTATACTCTGATATCAATTCTTGACAGTAAGGCAATCTCTAGTCTAAATGTATTCTTGGCCTATTCCCATTCTGTTACCTTTCCCCCTCTCTATTTGCTTGCAGTATCTTGGCTCCTTTGCCAGTTTTTTTCAGGTAAAATCCAGCCACCTCTTGCATATTCTCCGTACCCTTAAAGCAGTCTTCCCTACTGTCAGAATCTCCTTTCTTCACTCTCATATTGGCTTAGATTTTATAATACTTTCTACTACTTTATGAATATAATAGTTTGTATGGTTATTGTTATTCTCCTTAAGCATCTACATCCAAAATACCAGTCTCTCCTTATTTTTTGAGCTTCCATACCGTTTCATCATCATCCCTTTACAAATTATAACTTTCTGCTTGTCCTACAGCAACATTAACTGCACAACTCTGAAATACTCTTTCAAATCAGGTAATCCCAAACCATGTTGTTCTACTGAGTCAACATATTCCACTTGACTCTTGCCCTATTCCCCTAGTAAAATCCTTCAACTCGTTATTAATTACTATCTACAACTTCTCCTCTGGTTGATAAAAAATATCCCTGACCCATGTATAAAACTAAAGGGACTAAAAACATTTTCACTGTTTGTATTCTTGCTATCTATAGCCATAAGAGAGAGCTTCAAGTTTCTCAGTTTTTCTGTTGTCATTTGTTTAGTTTCTTCCCAGATAACCCTAGCTGCCATAACACAATCCTATTCAACCCACACTCCTAAATGCATTAATTTATTATATCCCCATAAATACGGGTATTGCTGAACCAGTTCGTGTGTGAGTACATAGTTTACGGCTATTGTCTTCATTTTATCTTCATTAATTTTGTATTCCAAAAAGACTTGAAACTGTCTCTGAGTGTTCCACAATATTGGATTATCCTTTTTCTGGTTTTATCAGTTACAAAATAATATCATTTGTGTATAAAACCAACATTTCTTGAATGCCATACAAATTATATCCTTATATTTTGAGTCCCTTATTTTCTTTGCCAATGCCACTAAATATACAGCAAATACAGGGAAAAGAGGACACCCCTGCCTGGTTCCTCTGTTCAAACAGAACTTATCATAGTGGAACTCCCACACACAAATTTTCACCTCTGATCCTCGTATATCCTCCTAATTAACATTATTATTGTGTCAGGGGAATGCAAATGCTTCCATTGCCCTACTCATAACACCCAGCTTACTCGGTTGAATAATTTCACTGCATTAAGACCAACCCAACAACAGTGGTATTTTCTTATATTCTGCTTCCCTCTGAATCATCATTGCTCTAGTAATGCTGTCAGATGTTTGCCTCCCCTCCACAAAACCATTGATCCATATCTATCAATTTTTGCATCACCTTTTCCATTATTTTAGCCATTACAAACACTTTATAATTATGGTTTATAATCAAAATGGGCCTACATTAAGCTGGATGTCATGATGGGTCTAACATTTTTAGGTATTACAGCCCCCACGACTTTCTTTCAGGGTGCTGGTGCTTCTCCTCCTTTTAAATACTGCTAAACAAAACCTTCCAGATCTTTATTTCTTCCTTCCTACATTTCAAAGTCCCACAGGAATACTAACTATTCTTGGAGACTTTCCTGTAGATTGATTAAACATATTACCTCATCTCCTCACACCCTAGCTGTTAATAATTGAGCTTCACCTACCTCTAACCTTGGCATATTTAATTCTTCTGTAAACATTTCCATGTGTACCTTCTTGACTCAAACATCTCTCTGCTTTTTACAGGTTTTCATAAAATTTCAAAAACATTTCTAATACTGCTAGAGGATCTCTGGTTATTTTCCTTGTTATAGGCTCCCTAAAGTTTGGTAACAACCCTTCTACTTTCTGAAGGCTGAGAAGTTGTGCTAAAAGCTTTTGTGCTCTGGAGTTATCATCAAAAAACAGTGCTTAACAGCATTTTTCTAAGCTCATTCATGTTATCTAGGTAGTCCCTTATTTTCTCTTTAGCACTCTGCAGTTGTGAATCTTCTTGTTCTGTGAGTTTTACTCTATTCTGCAATACTTTAACTTTCCTCATTTTCTCTACATAATTCTTGTTACTTCTTTACCATATCTCTTTTTCTTTTATTTCTACCCTATTTTTAAACCCCAATTTCGTTTTATCCCACACCCAAGCTACATTTCCTGAATAATTTTCCATCTTCCCTAATAATGTCCACTATCCATTCATTAAATTCATATGGGGGAGCACCAATGTCTCATTTGTATTTCAGTACCACTCATTTTTATTTTAGTTATTACTGGCATGATCTGAAACAGTTACTGGATGTGTATCAAAACTTTCAATTAAATGCACATGTTGCTGTTAAACATAATTTCTGTCTACCCTAGCCCTGTTTTTGTGCCTTGGGGAATAATAAGTAAAATCTCTCCAAGCTCCTACTGCTGAATGCATGTCTTCCATACCAAATATCTTCATAAATCTCTTAAGAAAATCTACCTTCCTTTGTTATATTTCCTTTCTGGGCCCCCTAAATACATCTTCACTGCTGCAAACCAAATTTCAGTACTCATCTATAAGTAATATTCCCTGCTGAAAGCTGATTATTTCTCCCAAAATTTTCTTAAGCAGCAGTTTTAGGTCGAATATAAATGCATGCCAGTGTAATCCTCCTCCCTTGCCAGTAGCCTCTTACTATTACAAATCTATCATTATCTTTGTTTCCTCTTCTATCACTACTGGAGCTCCTCTAGCAATAAATTATAAGTACTCCACTTTTCTTGTGTCCCAGATATTCCACTGACTAACCATCCTGAAATTCTTTATCAAATTCACATACCCGGTCCTTTCCAAATATGTCTCCTGTAGATTAGATATTTGCACTCTGCATTTCTTAATATAGTTCATTACTCCTTTTTTTGTATATACCTGTGAAACCATTCACGTTCAAAGATAATATGGAAAGTGTTGCCATTATGATAAGAAGTTATTCCCACCTATTATCTATAACTACTTTTTTAATATCTAACTTTAGTTTCTGTGTTACATGCATACACTAATATTTGGCAGGTTGATCATTTATAAAGCTGTTTTTAATGTTTGGCAGGTTGATCATTTATAAAGTTTTCTGTCATATCCATTTGAACCTTTATCACATCTTAATAGACTTTTTGTTTTAATAAAACCCTCAAGAACCCCCCCGCCCCAAAAAAAACATAATCAATTAACTTAATACATACATAAAAAAAATATGTACATCTTCAAATAATTAAGTTTAACCCTCCTAATAGTAACAATTGTCCCACTGACAGCTATACTCACAGGCTTTAATTGACCTATAATGAAGGTTTTCCATGCTAAGACAGATGGCACAGCCTGTGCTTCTCTCTGAGAGGTAGAAAATGACTTGAATGTTTTCAGATAATATTATCTTTTAGCCACTGAAAGAAGAAAAGTGTTCTGTTTTTATTGCCCTCTTATCAGCTTGTCTCTACAGACACATGAGGACCAGACACACAGTTGCATTCAGCTAAAACTTTTCATGCTGCACTGTGAACACTTATTTGCCAAAAGAAAACTTTTCATCACATTGAATATTCTTTTACTGATGTGCTTCCACTTGTTATTAGATTAAGTCAAGGACCTTAATCCAGTCACTTCCCCATGCAAAAGGAATTAAAAGCATATCAATTTTACTTGCATCCTGTGGTGTACACTTTTACAACCCACCCCTCACCTCCACAACCAAAGATTACAGCCTATTATCTTAAACATGCTTTTGTCTCATGCAGTTTCTTTTTTTACTACAGTGCCTGCATTTTTAAAATTTAAACAAGAAAGAAAGAAAGGAGGAGGAAAACACGACACTCGTTTACTTTAATATCTCCATAACACATACAAATTGAAAATGCTTTACTATAACATGCAGTATATGCCATATTTTATACAAATACACTTAAGAACAAACATTGTTTTACTTACAGTTACCTACTCCCCTAATATTCTTCCAAACATTAATTATATGAAGTAGGACATATGCTTTGGCTTCCCCTACAGGTTTAACAAAGTCAAAAAAATTCAATATTTCCAGGTTTTCTTGTTCAGCCGTATTTCACAAATGTGACTGATATTTTGCAACCTCACATTTATTCATTAGTTTCCATGTTGCTGGTTCTCTTCCTGTTGATTATCTTCTAACTCCAGTCTTTGGTTCATTTCCAATGTACTCCTAGTTTTTCTATTCCACTCATGTACTTCTCTCCCTCTCAAGTATTTTACTTTGGAATATTGGAAAAGGTTTCACTAACATAGTCTTTCTATCAGATTTTTAACAGAAGACTAAGAGCCCCTTTCTGTTTGATAGCTCACTTTTTGTTGGGCAAATTATTTCCCCATTAGCATGTTCTACATTAAAAAATGATTTAGACCATCCAAAAACACAACAACCATCCAAGAAAAAAATATTGTGAAGATAACTGGATGTAACAGCTTGAATCTCAACACCTGCCTCTTGATATTCCGTGATTACTGGAATAAATTTAGTCACTGTACACTAGGCAGAAGAGGAGTGATAACTTTCCCCAAACACTCTACTGTCTCCAACTTCAAGTACTTTAGCCTTCTGCCACAATTTTGTCAGAATCAACTCTTGCTGCTGGTAGGACTGCATCTTTACTATCAGAGGTCTTGGCTGCTTTTTCATGGCCAAGTTTGGAGCATACACACAATATGCCCTTTTAATTAACAAATCCTGCTGTGGAATACCAGTCCAGTTGCTTGTATGCGCTTTCATAAAATGAATAACAGTCTGCTCCTTCTAGTTGATCTGGTATAGCTGAAAATCTCAGGTTTTCTCTATGTGCTCTGTCCTCTAATTCTACCATTTCTGAAACATCTCCTCTTGAGCAGTCTCATACTCAGCCAGCCTTTTCTTCTTTTCATCCTCTGATTTTTGCAGTAATATCAGATCATTAGTATATCACAGAAGAATTCCCAAAAAATGTGAGCAAAACCACGTAGTATAATTAAACCAAAAGAGTCCCAAACAGAAGGCAAACATAGTACAAATTAAAACTCTGCAAAATAACCAAGCTAAAACAATAAAATTTATTAATAAAAGGTGAGCGCTTTCACAGTGGTAGACACTGCCTCGTCAGACAACCAGAAGTAAAATGACACATACATAAATACAAATTATTCAGTTATCAACCAATAGAACAAAATTCCTTCTCTACACCACATTTAATTAATTAGATCACCTGATTTAAAAGGAATAAAACCATTTATATCCTAGGTGCCATTACTTAAGTTTCTTGGCTTTTAATACAGGTTTAAGGGGGATGCTGTCATTGAGCCCATACCATCTATGAGCTCCCAGCCGTAGAATCCATTGTAATTCAATGTTTTCTGTTTTATTAACAATGTCCCCTAACCTCAAACTTTGTTCCATTACATGCAAAACTTGAAAAAGGAAAGTGTGACTGTTACCTTCCTGGATAGTGTGTTTAGCTAATGCGCTAAAATCAAAACCTTTTTAGTACAGTAAAAGTGATCTTTCATCTTTCACCCTTTCCCTCAACCTATGGTTGGTCTTACCAACATAAAATCAGAAGCAAATAACACAATGTGCCACATAAACCAAGTTCCTGGTGTTACAATTGCCGTGGCTCTCAATTGGCACAATTGACCAGTCCCCAGGTGCTTGAAAAACTTTGATTCATCTATATGGTCACAATAGACATAGGCACCACATTTACGGGTACCTGCCCATCTTGTATCAACATTATGCCTTCTAGAGTAGCACAAGTGCTGTTTCAGATTCATTTTATTTTTAAAAACTTGGATTGGGGTCCAACCAAGGCTGAGATCTTTTCGTCCACCTGTAAGACAGACCAATTCTTAACCAAAATGTCCTGTACTATTTCAATGTCCTGGGTATAGGATAATACCAGGGGAAAACACTGGGGACTCAATGCTCCACTTGCATGGGTACATCACCTTATCAGAAAAATAGTGCTGCAGCTAGGCACATTCACTTATATCAAGCCTTTCCTCCTAACCGACTGTACAGCTCCAAAAAATACATGGTACAGATGTCACCTTCCTGAGTCGTGCTAGTCTTCAAGGTGACCTACAGAAATACAATCCAGTTCTGTTTGAATTTGCTCTTGTGGCTGAGGACTCTACCCTGTGAGGAATTAAGACTTCACAATAGCTGTCAAGATCAGTTTTGTGCTAATGTTTCATTAATTGGTTAGATGCTGTTTCATAAATCCTACATTAAGAGGGTAAGTATGACTGGCTTGCGGCAAGACATGAATGTTCCAAGCAAAATGTTTTCCACTACTTTCACAGAGGGCACTGTCACTAGCCCCAGATATCATTCATATTCTCTTCCACTGCAGAGAGTACTGTCTTCTCTTTGAGAAATGCTTCCAAATGAAATAGTCTTCTTTATATATTTTATTTTTCATGTACTATAACAACCAATGTCATACACTGTACTACAAAAGTAGTATGTAGGCTATGTATATATTGTTAGAATGACTAAAATTGTCTATAATGATACAACTCTACAGAATTATCCAGATGTGTAGTATATCTTGTAACCTAGTTTACATTCTTTCATCTTATTTTTGTACAGTACTCCACGTCACTTGTAATGTTTTTGGACTATAATGTATTTGTATTGCACTGTATGTGGAGTTTTTCTCCCCTGGCCTCTGCTGAAAATGGGTTCTGAAGACCCAGTCGGACAACCCTGGTAAACAAATGTCAAATAAATAAATACATAATCCGTGGCACAGACATCTGCACCGTTTGTTCAAATGCCAAATATACAGAATGCTGATGGCTTACTCCAAACAAGGCAAGTTAATAAAAACTTTTGTAGTGATGCTGTAGTGCAATATAACACAAATACCCTCAGAAAGTACTGTTCTCTGAATGACATGCTAAACCCTGGTCCTATCTACCTGTTCAGGTAATATTCCAAAGGGATGGCAAACAACTCAAGCCAATATAGGTGGCCCAAGAGATGCTGTGGTGCTTCATGAGGAAAAGCATCTTCTCCTGATATTCCATACTTAATGATAGCATACCAACAATCAAGAGTGTTTTTTCTTCTTCACAAAGTGGGTTTATAGTATACTTAAGAGAAAGTTCCAAGTTAGTTACAGTAAATGACTGAGAAATTAACATTTGATAATAGTTCTGTAATTTATTCAAGATTTAGTGTGCCACATGCTTATGGCTGTTCAGACGGAGGACATTTATGCAAAGAAGACAGTGGTTACTACTACTTTTATTGCAGTGCTGGTGGTATCTTTAAAGACTGCATTACTTGAATTATGAAAGATGAGCAATAAACTGTGAAAACTTATAGGCAAAATGCATATGGGCAACAGTAATGAGGACATGTTGCTTTACAACCAAGCAGACATCATTTTGTCACTGCAATTGAAAAGCAAGTTATTCCCGAGTGAAGATAGTGATGTTTACTTTGAAACTAGTAGGACTACTGGATAAGGTGAAGCGGAAGAACTTGTGTGTAACTCAAGTCCCATAAAGGGAGGATGCTGGACTGTGCAGCTTACATTAAAGGTAGGCTGTGGTGTGATGGCTGCTCAGATTATATTAACTTGAACAAAGCTTACACAACACAGTTTCATTATCAGTGTTGGGACTTATAACTAGATTACTGCTACACACACTGGTGGTGTTCCAGTCCTGAAAGAGCAAGACCTGTAATTATAGCAACTTGGGAAAATTTGCTACATACAAAAAGGGACTACATTTTCTGTCGGCCATTACTCATAAAACGGCTACACGATGACCACAATTTCATTAGGTCATGCATGCATGAAGACTAAAGACTTTAATGTTTAAGTTAGTGCATGAGTGGGGGCCTGTTCTGTCACTGAAAGACACCCATATACAGATATTTGTGTGGGAAGACCTTAGTCACACTTTCTTCATATATTGTTTATCAAATGGTTTGAAATGGGGATTTGATGACTAAGATGATGCCTAGTTCAAACTGTAATTATATAAACAAATAAAATACCCTACACTTATGTATACAAAGAATGTCTTGAAGAGGAGATCCTCTACTGAATAATTACGTGTCATCTGATACGTTAATAGGGGAATACTAGGCTAACAGCTCAAGAGTCCTTACAAGCCTAGCAATTATTACCCGAATTTTACTAAATTTTTGATCTCCAAGGTTTAGATCCTTAGATTGGGTGACCCTCATGCAGTCTTATTTCCAAATGTGCAACAATTCCCTCAGGGCTGGATTTGAGAGTGCCTTGTATGTTAGACATAGATCACCCCTTACGTTTCAGTAGGACATAAAGTAAAGGGATAGGGCTTTTAGTCGATCCACAAAGGACATACTGTTTACACCCTGTATTTTTTTTTTTGTCAGGAACCTCTTTTGCTGCTCTAGCTGTTTCAAGTGCTTGGTCAAGTACATGCTGAAAGGAATACTGTATTAGATTATTGGTCTGATGAGGGCAGAGTACAGTGGGACTATAACTTCCTTGGATCTGGATGCCCGGTCTTTACTTATAAGCTGTGCCATATAGAAGGACTTCTTCATCACTGTGGACAAATGACGGTCAAAGTTCAGGCTACTATCTATCTGGATAATTAGATCTCTCACCTCTAAGTGCACTCTTCGGGAAGTGCTATTAATGTTGTAATTTGCAGAGGTATTCGACTTTCTAAGGGTATGATTATGCAGTTTTTGCAATTAGTTTTAGGCCACAGCTCTGGCACCAATCATTAGTCCAAGTCAGACTTTCTGAAGTATACCTATATCACTGGGGGATCCAGTGAATGCCCCCAACTTGAAGTCATCAGTAAACCTAATTAGCCAAAGGTTTTCTACATTAGATTGGACTTCATAGAAGTATATTCTGAACAGGACATATGGTCTCTATCCTGCACAGGATATAACAGTTGGCCAACATCAAAAGCTTCTAGGGTATCTTTCACATGCCCAAACCATTATTCAAGCTTCAGCTGAGCTGAAGAAAGAGTGTCTGCACACCCAGCCCTCAATAGCTTTCCTGCTGCCAAACAACACTCCTGCGGGCTTTCGAGGATCAACGGTTAGCTAACAATGTCATCTGATGGGTAGTTAAGTTCCTTTCTAGATTAAAAAGCTTCCACATTTTACTTTTATGATAAAAAGTAAGCATCTTTTTTTTTTAAATTATAAATTGCTAGTAGAGAGTTTTCACTGTCTTTCATGTGACTTTTAGTATGTTTTAAACAGGGGTATTTTCATAGGTAGACATTGTGTCATTTTACTTTTGGGGGGTGGGTAAATGGTTAAAGTCCTTTTCACTGTGTTTTTTGGTGAAGAAAAAATATTTTTGTATTACTTACCTGTTCTGCTGTTGCCAAGCTTCCCTGGGAATTAGGCATATCCTTCAGTTTTACCATAAACAACGTACTGGTTCTTTGGCTACAAAAAGAAGAAAATTAATTAAAAGCCTTTGCCAATAGAAGGCTGCTAAATTGCCTCAGCTACAGATGGGCCATTTTTGGTGCCTCAGACCATTCATCTTTTTCCATGGCTCTCTCTGGTGTAGTACCTATAGCACCAATAGACCAGCGCTACACACGTTCTCTATTACTGTTACAATATCCTTGGTGGGCAAGGAAGAACCACTCTTGTCTGTTCTGAAAGGAGGAGCAAGGAATTCACCTCTGTCTAGTCAGACTGGATTGTCCATCCCTAGGGAATTTTGGCCTGGCAAAAGTGGGTCTGCTTCTCCAGAAATTCCTATCAAAAAGAAATAAAAACTTAGATATACATTGCCTAGGATACTACAACAGTATTCAGTATGATGAACATGAAAGCAACATTCATAACTCTGGGCAGTACAGAGGTATCAAACTCCTGTCACACTGCATGAAAGTGCTGGACAGGGTGACTGGCAAATTATTAGACATTATAACAGAAAGTAAGATGGGAGATGAGCAGTTTGGATTCAGACCAAGAAGCAGCACAACTGGCCTACTGTTTGCTGTGAGAAAGATATTTGGAGAGGAAGCTGGAGATGAGGAGAGGGTCCGAATGAGCATTCTTAGACTTGGAGAAAGCATATAATATGGCCCCAATAAAGCTGATTTGGGCAGTCTGAAGTCCTGAAAACCCGGTAGAATTAGTGCAGGCTATGTACAAAGAGTCAATTACACAAGAAAGAACAATGTTTGGATTCATGAAGGAGTTCCCAGTGGGAGTGGGTATGCATCAGGGCTCAGCTCTGAGCCCACTGTCATTTACACTGGCAATGGACAACATTAGCAAATGAGATGGAGGGGACAGATCAACAAAGCTACCATATTCACATGATGTGACACTGCAAACAGATTCAGAATGGGAAATTCAACAAATGACAGGAGAATGCAATGCAAAACCTAAAGCACATGGGATGAAACTGAGTACAAACAAGACACCTGTCATAGCAGTAAAGGGGAAATTAGAAAAACATGAAAATTGAGAGGCAAGGAAAATAGTGAAGCAGGTTAACAGTTTTAGGTATCTTAGGGGAGTGGTTAAGGAGAAGGTATGTCTGAATAAGGAGGTCATAGCTAGAATCAGAGGTGCTGCAGCCAACTGGCAAAGTGTGTCAGGGGTAGAATGTGACAGAAGAATGCTATAGAAGCTAAAAAGTGAAATGTACAAAACAGTGGCGCAACCAGCACTTCTATATGCCACAAAAACCTAGGAAGTGAAGGCAGAGCAAATGAAGCCAAAGATGTAAATGAAGTGCTTGAGATGGGTGGTAGAATACACATTATAGGACAGATGAAGAAATGATGACATCAGAGCAAAAGGCAAATACCAACTGCAGAGATAATCAAAGAATACATTAGAGTAGTTTGGGCACATGTGCAGGGAGACAGAAAGCAATTTGGTGAAGATGATTCAGGACAGACAGGAAGACGGCAAGAGGAAATGAGGGCATCCATACAAGAAATGGATGCATGAGAGAAGACCTGCTGCAATTAAGCATGACTGTCGAAGAAGGTAGCAGAATGGTACCAAATCGAGAGAGGTAGTAACAGCTGACACAACTCCCCAAATCCACGAGAAAAAAGGAAAATGGAAAAAAGGAGTAGTAGTTTTACACATCACAGATGTTACATAATATTTATGTAGTTTGAAAAGGATGTACTAGTTAGATTATGACTTTTAGTGTTACATTTAAGTGTAATGTGAGACTGGACTACATGCATTGTATTTTAACCATTCAACAAAGTTTTAAATAAAATTGAGTTGATATGAACAAATTGTATCTGTCTGTTTGATTTAAGACACTTATGTGAAGGAAAAGATTCAAACAAGTCTGCATTTAAAATGCTGAAATATATATATAAGAAAAGAAAATGGTTTAACACTAAATTAGATGGCCCAAAGTATATTAAACTAAAATGTAAACTGTGACTGTCTGGGGAAAGCAAAATGGGGAACAGTAGCAACACTACTCAGGTAAACGCAAAACATTGAAATTATTAATTAAAATTATTTTCTTCCATTAGCATGTTTAAATGTCTGAATATAACACCATTTAAGGTAGTACACACACGCAGACAGCATTACAATGCTTTATTTCTAATCTTCTGATTAAGATATTTATTAATTTTCAAACTGTACATACATGAAAGCTGGTATATAACTGCAAAAAAGAAAGAAAATGGAAAAAAAAACAAAACAAATTACAACAATCAATTAAAGCCCAGCTTTATCTAAAGCCAAAATGTAAAATTATACAATACAGCCTAATAAGTACTAGAAAGACACGTCTACCACATATTGTTAAACGTATGTATTAAAATTCCATTTATTTTCTACTTTCATACTGCAGTCTTCTGCATATGCTAAACAAGGTTTAAAATGGTGCAATGAAAGTAAGGAACAAGTGCATTTAACTTTCTTTTATTCTTTTCTACTGACTTTCCCTTGGGGGAAAAAGATCTGTTGTTTCAGTTCTTTATGCTTGAAACTTCATTTGATAAATAATTTGAACTGGCAGTTATATCACAAACATGCCAAACATACACTAAGAAACTGCTATACATCTTAAATGCAAAAATAATGTTCTTCAGTGCAGATTAACTAAATGGAAAAAGAAAATCTGACAAAAACAATTAAGCAAATGTGCATAGAGGGGCTAACAGAAGAGTATTTACTTCTCATCTGAAAATATCAGTGGCCTTGTTTTTTAGAACATGAACAAATATGGGATTTATGGAAATTTATACTGTAGCAGATTTGGGAATACATTTCCCTTACAGTTTACGATATATGTTTACTGTTCTTTTGGTTCATTCACTGTACTGTGTTTGGGTTCAAGAACCTCAATAAAAATTAACTTTTGTGTTATGCATTACAGGGTGATAATTACAAATGAAAACATATGAAATACATGATATACACCTGAACAAATCAAAAAGAAATGTTGGAAAATTCAGTGAAAGTGCATTCTTGGTAATCCCCTACATGGATGTAAACAAGAAAGTGGTGTATGCCTCCAAAGATCTCATCAGACTAATCATTACCCAAGCCTCACAGACATCTTGTAACAGCAACAAGGCACATACTGGACTTTGTTGCAGTGGATTGTGCCTGGACAACACTGTGGAACACCTGAAGACTGATTTCAAATACCCCTGTATGTCAGGGGCCACCTGTGACTTGGAGGTATAAGGTACACCTGTAAGTCTGTGAAAATGTGAGTATACCCACTTCAGACAGAATGCATGCATCAACTGCCACAACGGGAATTACAGCTGGATTCTGGAGCTATTATGACAGAAATGTTGAAGAAAAAGGCTGCAACTAAGGAAAAAAGAAGTGATGCACTCACCATAATGTTCTGTGTGTGTTGTCCATCTTCGCCTTCATTCTTACCAGGATGGGTTTGGATCCGACCCTTGGATCCGACTCGGCCTTATATACAAGACTGAGGTCTTCCACTAGCTCTTGGCTAAACCCTATCCCAGCATGCACTAGGAAAGCTGCCCAGATCTTGTTTGCAGTTATAATAACAGAATACAAAATAAAGGCAGTTTAATACCTTAGAGAGCAATAAAGAAGGCCAGAGAATAACGATATCCAATTGTGCCACCTCAGCCTTCCAGGAGTAAAAAGGCCGGGGGAAGGAGTGTGGGATGTAAGAATGAAGGTGAAGATGGACAACACACATGGAACATTATGGTGAGTACACAATTTCTTTATTTGTTGTCCTATTTCACCTTCATTCTTACCAGGATGGGACAGTGTCCCTAGCACCATCTTTCTTGGCTGGCTCAAAGGACAATATTCTTCAGAATCGTGGCACCAAAAGAGGCCCTGTTCCTGGAGGCCAAATCGACTTTGTAATGAGTGATAAAGATATGTGGTCTTGCCCATGTTGCCACAGCACAAATGGTATCAATTGGTAGTCTAGCCAGAAAGGTGGAAGAGGTTGCAATGGCTCTTGTAGAGTGAGCTTTAATTCTATGGGGAAGATCGCTCTTTTGTGATTTATCAAACGAAGGTTATGCAATCAGAAAGCCATTTTGCAAGCATCACTTTAGAGACTGGAGTACCTTTCTTCAAATCTGAACAAGATATAAATAGTTGGTCAGACTTTCTGAAGTTCTTAGTCTTGTGTGAGCAGATACGTAATTGTCTATGCACATCCAGATGGTGTAACATGTATTCTGCCTTATTATTGTAATTTGGATAAAAGACTGGCAGCTCTATGGATTGGTTCAAATTTGAGCCTGAACATATTTTTGTCTAAAGGAAATATTTTTCATAAGGAAACCCTGTCTCTATGGAAAAGCAAGTAGCGGGGGCTTTATTGACAAGGCTTGCAGCTTTGACAGTCTTCTAGCAGAAGTAATTGCTATCAAGAGAATAGTTTTCCATGTCAAGAATTTGAGTTTGCAAGATGATGCTGGCTTGAACAGGGGGAAAACTAAATGAGATGAGACAAAATTTAAATCCCATGGTGCTGGAGGGTCTTTGATAGGTGGTCTTAATAACAGGGTACCTTTAAGAAAGGCTTTGCATAGACTGTGAGACATAATATTGAGGCCCGATTCACCTAAATGGAAATTGGATATTGCTGGTAGCTGTGGCTGTCCCTTCATTGAATAGTTTTGCCAAGAATTCTGGTATGGTATTTACTGGGGCAGAAAACGGGTCAATATGATTATGAAAAGCCCATAATGAGAATTGTTTCCATTTTACTTCTATATATCTTTCTCGTTGAAGCCTTATGAGAAGATATTAGGATGTGTTTAACTGATGAAGAGAGGTTAGGAAACCTGGCTATGGCTGAAATTGGAGCAGCCAAGCTGTCAATTTAAGAGTTTGAAAGGAAGGAAGGAATGAGCATTCCTGATGCATGAGTCAGAAGGTCTGGAACTGGGTCCAGAATCCAAGGCTCCTCTCGAAGATGAGGCTACAGGAAGGGGAACTAGATTTGACAAGGCCAATATGGGGTTATGAGTATCAAGTCCTTTCCCAAGCAATTGCTTTCTGCAGAACTTTGGATATTAATGGGAAGGGAGGAAAGGCGCAATTAATGGGAAGGGAGGAATGGCGCAAAGGAGGCCTGAGGGCCAATCATGGAAAAGTGCCTTTCTTGATGACTCTCCCAGAGGGGAGATAAAGGCAAAGTAGCTGCTGCATTTGGCATTCATGGATGTCGTAAAAAGGTCAAAGCAAAGCTGGCCCAATTTGTGGAAAATCTTTTCCGCTACTTCCTCTTTTAGGGACCTCTCATGAGGCATCAGAAGTGCTCTGTTGAGTCTGTCTGCTATCACGTTGGATCTCCCAAGTATGTGCATTATCAGAAAGCAATGGGAGGAGGTCACCTACTGCCATACTCTCAGGGTCTCTTGACAAAGGGGGCAAGATCTGGTTCCTCCATATTTGTTTATATACCATACAACTGACATGTTGTCTGGCTGTATTGCAATAGTTCCCAATGGAAGAGATTCCTGGAATACTTACAATGCCAGTAGCACCACTTTCATCTCTAGGACATTGATGTGCAAATGGGCCTCATGATCTTGCCAAGTGCCTTGGACCGTCTTTCCCAGATAATGCCCCTCCCCCATCTGAGAGGAGTCCGTGGTCACTGTGGCTAATGGCTGGGGAAGTAGAAATGGTCGACCTAGTGTCACCTGAGTGGAGTAAAGCCACCAAAGAAGGCCTTTTTTGTAAGATTCCGTTATCAATATTGTGTGGGACATAGTTCCTGCATCGACCACTGAGTGGGCAGTAGCCACTGGAGAATTCTCATGTACAGATGTGCTAATGGGATCAAGGTTATTGTTGCTGCCATGGTCCCCAGGACTTTATGACTGCCCTTGCTTGTGCTATTTTCTTTGTAAGAAGATTTAAAACCTGATGTCGTACAACTTGCACTATTTCTTGAGGAAGTTTGGCCATCATCCTTGTTGTAAACAATTCTGCTCCTATAAAAATGACATGCTGAGAAGGCAGCAATGCAGATTTCTCGTAGTTTACTGTAATTCCTAGGTGAGAGCAGAGCTGCAAGGTGGTGTTTCATGGTTTTATTAGTAGATGGTCAGTGGTGGCGGTTAGGAGCCAGTTGTCTAAATATGGAAACATCCGGAATCCTAGGTGCTTCAAGTGAGCCGCAACTACTGCCATACATTTGGTGAACACTCTGGGGGCTGTTGTGAGGCCAAAAGCCAGAGCTCGAAACTTGTAGTGACTGGCTCCCAGCCAAAAGCACAGGTGTCTCTTGGATCACCTGTCCATTCTTATGTGGTAGTACGCATCCTGGAGGTCTATCGAGCACATCCAATCATCTTGTCCCAGAAAAGGGAGTATTGACTGCAGTGTTACCATCCGGAAAGTGGACTTTCTTACAGATTTGTTCAGGTCGCTTAGATCCGGAATTGGTCTCCAGTCCCCTGTTTTCTTTGGAACTAAAAAGAATCTTCAGTAAGTTCCAGATCCTATTTGGTCTGCAGGGATTGTTTGGATGACTCTCTTTGTCTAGCAACTTTTGAATTTCTAATGTTGCCTGCTCCCTTTGACTGGGTAGAATGTCTGGGATGTTTTTTTATGTTTGGGATAGGGAAGGAAAACAATCAACTATAACTGTAAAATAGAGGGAAAAAAAGGAAAGGGCACAGCCCTCTAACTTAAACAGGCTATGCCCGGAAGAGTGAAAGAAGGGAAAGCCCTCTAATTTAAATGGGCTAAGGGTAAAACATTTCTCTAACTTAAATGAACTGACTTTAAACAATTTTAAAATAGAGAAAAATAAGGGTAAGAAGAGCCCTCTTACTAAAATGGGCTATTAAAAGTGTTTGGAGGCCGGGATTGGGAGAATAAGGCCTAGCGGAAAACGACGGCCGACAGCAGAAAAAGTACAGTTTTGTACCTACCATAAATGTAGATGTCCGATAGACATGCAACTGCAGTCATAACATGTGGGTTGTCCTGCCTCAGGCAGCCCTCGGTCGGCCGGATTCCAAAGTCTGGGTCCGACGTCGGCTGATGTCGCATTTCTCTCCGACGTCAGAGCGGCTGGAGTACATAAGCATCAGCCGACGCCATTTTCTTCAGTGTTTCTTGCCCCAGATGCCAGGTGCCCTCCAAGGAAGGCTGTAATCAAATTGGAAGACAAAAACAGGATTCCAAACAAATAAATGAGCAATAAAACAAATACACCATAACAGATATCCCCAGCTAAGAGAAACAGGGATAGGAGTGGACCCTAGGCATAGAGGGGTATGGAGGGAGGGAAAATCCGACTGCAGTTGCATGTCTATCAGACATCTACATTTATGGTAGGTACAAAACTGTACTATGTCCTTCAAGAATGCAACTGCAGTCATAACATGTGGGTAGAATACCATAGCTTAGCTGGGGGAGGAGGAATGCTCTAGGAAAAAGATGGAGTGGCAATCAAACCCTGCAGGACTGCCAAAGCAAAGCCTGTTCTGGATCTGGAGTATAGAGGGAGATTGTAGTGTTTGGAGAATGTATGCACGGAGCTCCATGTAGCAGCTTCTAGAATGTCCTTGGTAGGCATCCCTCTTAAGAATGCTGTAGAGGTGGCTGTAGCTCTAATGGAATGTGGTCTGACATTGGCTGGAACAGTCTTTCCATGAAAGGAATAACAGAATCTGATGCAATGCCCAATCCATTTAGAAATAGTCTGTTTTGAAATTGCTTTTCCTTGGACTGCAGGGGCGTAAGCTACAAAAAGTTGTTCAGACTTCCTACTTGCCTTGGTTCTGTCCAGGTAGTATCGAAGTTGTCTGTGAATGTCCAAGGTATGCAACAGTCTTTCCCCCTTATTCTCAGGATTGGGGAAGAAGGCAGGCAGATGAATGGCTTGATTTAAAGAAACCCTAGATACCACCTTTGGCATAAAAGTAGGGTTGGTCCTTAATGAAACCCTGTCTCTGTGAAAAATAATAAAGGGTGGTATTGCCATTAGGGCCTGTAACTCCGAAACCCTTCTTGCTGAGGTAATTGCCAATAGGAAAGCTGTCTTCCATGAGAGAAATTGCAAGTCAACTGAAGCTGCTGGCTCAAATGGAGGTAGAGTCAGTTTTTCTAGGACAAAATTGAGGTCCCAGGCTGGCACTGGGGCCTTTCTTGGTGGCTTAATGTTCTTGATTCCCTGAGGAATTGCCTTAGTAAAGGGTGAGAAAAACAGGAGGATCAGTGTTGTATCTAGCTGAAATAGCAGATGCATGTATCTTTATGGAAGAATATGAGAGGCCGTTCTTTAACATATCTGCCAAATATTCCAAGATGAGTGGGATGTTCAACAATGATGCATCATGTCCCTTGCTGGTATTCCAATTGCTGAATCTTTTCCACTTTGCTAAGTAAACCTTTCTGGTGGATGGTCTTGAGCCTCTGTTAGTATCCATGAACTTCCTTGGAGAGAGATAAGCTGAATTTATTTATGGGATCTCCCAGGCTGTTAGCTGCAGTGTCTGAAGATTTGGATGCAGTGTTTCGAAATTGTGTTGAGTCAAAAGTAGAGGCCACTGGGGAAGGGCCCACCTCCTGGTGTGACATATGCTCCGTAGTAGTGGGTACCAGTGTTGTCTTGGCCAGTCCGGAGCTATTATGATTCCCTTGGGTTTCTCTGCTTTGATCTTTAGTAAAACTGAGGTCATCAGTGGCAGAGGTGGGAATGCATAGATTGCTAGGGAGTTCCAGTTGAATGAGAGGGCATCTATTTTCCAAGCTTTTGGATGGTATGTCCTTGTGCAGAATTTTGGTAGAAGATGGTTGAGGTGAGAGGCAAATAGGTCCACTTCTGGCTTGCCCCATGTCGAAGTGAGTTGTCTGAAGGCCTTCGGATGTAACCTCCACTCGTGTGGATCTGTGAAATTCCTGCTTAGGCTGTCCGCCAACACATTGTCTTTTCCTGGAACAAACTGGGATTGTAACTGGATGTTTAGGCTCAGTGATTTCTCCCAAAGCTGCATTGTCAGTCTGCAAAGGGGGTAAGAGTGGGTGCCCCCTTGCTTGTTTATGTACCACATCACAGTGGTGTTGTCTGTCTGTATCAGTAAATGGCCTTGCTGGAGTTGGTGTTGAAAGGCCTCGATGGCATGCATTACTGCCAACATTTCCTTTTGGTTTATATGCAGATGTGCTTCCTTTGGAGACCATTGTCCTTGTATACACCTGCCTTCCATGTGCGCCCCCCCATCCAAGGTCTGAGGCGTCTGTAGTCATGGTCTGTGTTATCTGTGGTTTTTTGATTGACATACCTGTGTTTGCCTGGCTCACCGAAGCCCACTATAGGAATTCCTTTTGTAGGCATGGAATGAGTGGTATGATTGTCTCCAAGTTGTTGCTGTGTTGAGACCAAATGCTTTTTAGGTACCATTGAAGCTTTCTCATGTGTAGTCTTGCTAATGGAACCAGGAGAATGCAGGATGCCATGTAACCCAGGGCCTGTAGGAATCTCCTTGCAGTCATCTGGGTGAGTTTTGCTAAACCTTTGAAATAATGAGTTAACTTCTCTTGCTTGTCTTCTGTCAGGTAAGCCATCTGAGAGGCTGTGTCTAGTTTGGCTCCTAAGAAGATTATTTGCTGGGATGGCTGCAGTCTTGACTTTTGGAAGTTGACTGTGTATCCCAGAGCTTGAAGTAATCGTATGACATAATCCAGGTTTTTGTCAACATCAATTTGTCGTCCGCTTGTATGAGGCAGTCGTCCAGGTACGGGTAAATTTGTATACCCTGGAGCCTGCAATGAGCAATTACTGAAGCCAGGCATTTTGTGAATACTCTGGGTGCAGTAGATAAGCCAAATGGCAATGCTGAGAATTGATAATGCTCTGGCCCTGCAAGAAATCTGAGGTATCTTCTGCAGCTGTGCCTGATAGGGACATGCAGGTATGCCTCCTTGAGGTCCAGAGTAATCAGCCACGACCCCTTGCCCAGCATGGGAAGGAGTTGCTGTAGAGTCAGCATTTTGAACTTTGGTACTATGAGAAAGGTGTTTAATGCGGACAAGTCCAGTATTGGTCTCCATTGAGATTCTTTTCTTGGAACAAGGAACAGTCTTGAGTAAAACCCCTGGTCTTGTTCTTGTTGTGGAACTCTTTCTATTGCTTTCATCCGAGTCAGCAGAGTGATTTGCTTGATAGCCTCTGCCCTCTGATTTTGTGGTAGGTTTGGCATGCCTTGTTTTCTTGGTAAGGTATGAAAATGAAACCTGTACCCTCGGTCTATAATGTCCAAAATCCATTTGTCCTTTGTCAGTCTGTGCCAGTTTTCTGCAAACAGAGATAATTTCCCACCCAAGGGAGCTTCTAGTTGTTCCCTGGTAAGCGGTAGTAGAGGAAAGTCATTGAGATTGTGGTTGTGGGGCAGGTGAAACCCCTGCGTCACTTCTTTGGTTTCCTGGCTGCCATTGTCGTCCCCTGTAAGGGCCTCTGTATTGGCCTCTTCCTCGGCCACGTCTGTTCTTACCCCTTTGAAACTTTTCTGGATTAGGAAAGGACCAGTTTTTTGAAGGCCAATTCCTACTGAATCTGGGGGGTTGAACCTGGAGGAAATCTTTCACTGTCTGAACTGATTTTGCTTTTTCTTCGATGGTCTTTAACACATCCTTAGCATTTGCACCAAAAAGCTTGTTCTTTTCCAAAGGTGCATCCAGAAGTTTTGCTTTTACATGATCTTGTAGAGGTTGATCTTTTAACCAAGCATGTCTACGAATGACTGCCCCTGTCATAGCTGCCCTACATGAAGCTTCCAGTGCATCATATCCACACTGCAGGAAGTGATTGCTTACTTGCTGAGTGTTATGTACAGCTTCCTGCAAAGTCTTCCTGTCTAAAGGATCAGGAGTAGCTAATGTTTTTTGTAAATCTTCTAACAGATAATCCTGATATTGTAACATATGAAAAAGGCAATTTAAAGCTCTCATAGATAAGGTAGTGGATGTGTAAACCTTTTTGCCCCATCTCTCTAATGACCTAGCTTCCCTGTTGGAGGGCAAAGGATTTTTTGAGGTGGAGGCTGAAACTCCTTTAGGCCCCTGTGAAATAGTTTCCAAATCAGCAGTATGGGCCCTGAATAAATGGGAATGAGTTTCTGGGACCCTGTAATACCTGTCTGGCTTGGCTGGAGCAGGAGGAGGAGAATCAGGGGTAGCACTAGAGTCAGAATACAAATCATCCAGAATATCAAGTACAGGAGGAATAGCTAAGGGCCTGTGCTGAGGCTTCTTAAGGAAAGTCCTAAGGCGTTTCCTAGAATTAGAATATTCCTGACCTTGCCACTTGAAATGTTCCCTCATGGTGTGCAGAACTTCCCCAAAAGAAATATCCTCAGGAGGGGAGGCCGAGGGGATGGAATCTTCTGCATCCGAGTCCTCATAGGTCTGAAAGAGCTCTTCCTGGCTATCAGAGTGGACAGAGCCCTCAGAATCTTCATCTAAAGGAGTAGGGTCAGAGGGTTCAACCCGGGGCCTTTTATCAGGAGGGGGCTGGGATCCTCTCTCAGGATGGGCCTGTGAACCTCTAATCATGGAAATTAAATCAGCAGCCATGGACATAATTTGTGTCTCTGGAGTCGGCTGAGGTAAGGATTTAGAAGTAATATGCTTTGTTTTGCTGGCTGCCTTAGCCCTAGTGTAGGCCTTAATAGACATGGCCATAGGGGGCCTGGCAGCTCCACGTGCAGGAGTGACCTTGTCTACAGCAATGGTCTCGGGAATTTCCTTGGTTTCGGTATCCGGAGGAAAATCTATAACTGGCGTCGGAGTAATGTCTGGAATCGGAGTCGTCGGTAATGCGGTGTCTTCAGTTCGGAGCGGTGGAGAGACCGTCTCAGAGGGAACCGGAGCACTCACGCTAGGTTTTGGCGTGGAGTCGGTAGTAGATGCGGGCCGAGGATGTCGGTCCCGGTCTTTTCACTTTTTGGGAGCTTGCGATGTCGGGAGATCCGACGGCATGGTGTAAGTAAAATTATCGCCGAAAAAATCTTCAGCGAACTCCGCCCGGCGCCTGAGAGTGCGCTTGTTGAAGCGAGCACAGGCTACACAGGCCAAGACGTCATGGTCTGGGCCCAGGCAAGCGAGACAGTAAGAGTGGAAATCCTTATGAGGTATTTGTTTACCACAAGAAAGACAATTGTTAACTTTTTCAGTAATTTCTGACATCGGCTGAGGCAAGAAAAGGTCCCCAATGGGGTACTTAGCTTTTTTGATGACTTCGGTATCGTAGAATACAGGAGCTGACCGACCGGCACTTGCGAACTGCTTCTGCTTCGGGCACCGCGCGGCAAGAAAGACTGAAGAAAATGGCGTTGGCTGATGCTTATGTACTCCAGCCGCTCTGACGTCGGAGAGAAATGCAACATCAGCCGACGTCGGACCCAGACTTTGGAATCCGGCCGACCGAGGGCTGCCTGAGGCAGGACAACGCACATGTTATGACTGCAGTTGCATTCTTGAAGGACATGTAGGCAGAACAACGCTGAAATACCAAACTAGCTACCTAGAGCAATAATAATTAAGAATAAGCAAGTAACAATAGTGATAATAATCAAGAGTATACTTAGCCAGAGCCAGTAGAATGAACACTTGATCTTGTTTAGTAGCAAACAAGATATGGGGAGCTTTCCTAGTGCATGCTGGGACAGAGTTTAGCCACGAGCTAGTGGAAGACCTCAGGCTTGTACACAAGGCCGAGTCGGATCCAAGGGTCAGATCGAACCCATCCTGGTAAGAATGAAGGCGAGACAGGACAACAACACACAGATTCTTTTGAGCTGGGATACATGTTCTGTATCATCTAGACAAAGTAACACCTTAGTAAGCAATTACTAGAAAGTGGAAAGCAAAATCTTGACCAATTGTAACTGAAGTACTGAATACTGGAAATGTGATTTTTAGAAAAGGGAATGAGCAAATTAATTAGAAATATATAGAATTTGTTGAAAAAATATGTCTCCTAGTGCCTCAACAGAGAAGGTACTGACTCCTCAACAGCAGCCAGCTTCCATGAATTGGCCCCCACACAGATGTAACAGATGGTGCAGTCTGCAGTGCAGACACTGAAGGATAGATACATGGCCCATGTGAAGAAATTCCTGGAGCAAACAACTGGAGGGCATGGCCCATACCAATGGTCATCCTAATCCATCATATGGGAATGGATTCTTGTAATATCCCTCCGTGCTAGAACAGAAGACAGCACATCTGCTGCCCATACCTCACCCTATCCCCAGCCATGGGTTCTCAATTCCTTTCTTGACAAAACCAATACCCTCTGCAATGCCCAACCCTCCATATCACCATCTGCATTCCCTCTGTTTGTCTCTGTCCAGCTCATGTCTCCCTGACCTATTGTGTGCTTTCCATCCCGGTTTACCTGCACAGTTCCAGTTCCATTTTTTATCTACCTCTGCACAATATCATATCCACTTTCTAACCCAGCTTTCCCTTTCGACCATCCTCTTATTCCCTTCCATCTACAAACACACCAGATAAGGAAGAATGAACAACATTATTCCCTTGTCCAGTTCTGACTCAAGAAGGGAGACATCCAGACCTGGGCTTCAGAATCAGGGGAATAGACATCTGTATCCTTTTAGTGTATTACTGCCATCAGTCTTCCACTTTTATTTCTTGGCTTTAGGAATATTAGGAATAGAAAAATCACTAGGAAATAACCCTTTGAGAATTCATTTATTCTTTAACTGCTGTAAGGTTTTAGGCCAAATTTCTCACATATCTCACAATTTCCATATAAATGCTTTGTACAAACCACATTGCACAGGGGGTGGGCATCTTGAAGGGAAACTGTGTGTCTGTATTTGGAACCCTGAGGCCTTTTTCTTTTTGACAGTGTAACACACTTAGCAAATTCAGAAAACGCAAGTCAGCTAACAACCAAACTTTCTGCCAAAATTCTAAAGAATTGCTTTAAAAAGGTGAAAAGGCCAAAAAATAAGGTGGTGATCTAATGGGATAGAATAAAACTGTTTAGACTTCATAAACAATGTTGAGAAATGAAAGGATCTAACTTGAATTTCTTGGGAAGCAAGTGAAGGACAAAAAACCTGCAGGGAAAAGCTACAAAAAATAAATAAAATAAATAAATAAATAATGGAGAGATCAGGACGAGTGCAGTATTATGGGAGCTAGAGGAGGAGATTTCTGACCTGGGAAGATCTTAAAGACACTGAGTGACTGCTGCATGTGGGATATCAGTCTTAAAACTGAAGAGAACAGACTGGATCATGTAAAATTAAGCAGTAAGGAATGAGAAAAAATTGCCTACCTATATGTCTTATGCAAATGTTCTGTTTCCAGGAAAACTTTAAAGCCAGAGTGAACTGGCAAAATGTACTCACCATAATGTACCATGTTTGTAGTCCATCTCACCCTTCATTCTTACATATGGGTTCGGAGCTGATCCTCGGCTCCGACTCGGCCTATTTACAAGCTGGAAGTCTTCTAGTTGGCTCATGGCTAGGTAGGTATCCCATGATGCACCAGTACAATCCCCGGATCTTGTTTGCTGCTAACTAGGAAAGATAATAATAAAAATAACAAAGAAGCCAATACTAAAATATCTCCATAAAAAAGGATAATAATGTTTTTCTGTCTCCAGGTACTTCCAGGCTGGGGGTAGGAGGGTGGGTTTGTAAGAATGAAGGGTGAGATGGTCTACAAACATGGAACGTTATAGTGAGTACACAACTTCTTTATGATCTGTAGTCCTATCTCACCTTCATTCATACATATGGGACAGCATCCCTAGCGCCTTATTCTTGCACAGCTCAAGGAAAAATACTCCTGAGTACTGTGGAACCAAATGATGCTCTACCCCTGGAGGATAGATCAAATTTGTAATGAGTAATAAAAGTATGAGGGGTTGCCCACGCAGCTGCTGCACAAATATTATCAAGGTTGCAGAGGTAGACTGAGATCTGCTAAAATAAGCCTTGATTTTAAAGGGTAAAGGTCTACCCTCAGAATTGTAAACATAAGCTATACAGTTAGCGATCCAATTAGAGAGTGTTACTTTGGAAACTGGTAAGTCTGACCTGGATTCGGAGAAGGAAATGAATAATTATCTGATTTCCTTGGTCCGGTGCAAATAAAAACGTAATTGTCTATGGACATCCAGCTGGTGAAACCTGTATTCAGCTGCATTGGAATGATTTGGAAAGAACACCAGAAGTTCTATGGACTGATTCAAGGTGGCATGGGAACAGACCTTGGGGACAAAGGAGGGATTACACAAAAAAACAACTTTGAACCAGATCCAACAACATGAAAGAAAAAAAGCACCTGGAGAACAGCAAACCAGTCCACGCTTTATTGATAAAACAATGAATCCAACTAACAATTCAGTTGGATTCATTGTTTTATCAATAAAGTGTGGACTAGTTTGCTGTTCTCCAGGTGCTTTTTTTCTTTCACAGAAGAGGGATTAGTATGAAGGGACACCCTGTCTTTGTGAAAAATCAGATAAGGGGGTTTTACAGACAATGCTTGCAACTCTGATACCCGTCTGGCCGACGTGATAGCCACCAGAAACACAAAGTCTTCCAAGACAGGAATTTCAAAGAAGATGAATGAGAAGGCTCAAAGGGCGGAGAAGTTAATTTGGATAACACAAAATTTAAATCCCATTAGGCAACAGGTTCTTGAAAGGGGGGTCTTAAAGTGGCACCTTTAAGGAAAGTTTTGCACAGCTTATGTGACATCAGATTAGAATCTTGAAAACCTAGATGAAAATTCGAAATCGCTGCCAACTGAACTCTGATAGTGGCAGCAGCAGATACCTGGTGACAAAGCTCAGTCAGGAATTCCAAAACCACTGGAATGGAGGCAGTGTAAGGGTCAACATTCATTTTCTATGCCCAGATAATCTTCTCCATTTACTGGAATACAGTCTCCTCGTGGAGGGTTTATGAGAAGACGTACGGATACAAGTCACGGAGGGTGAGAAGTCAGAAAGCCTGACTAGCGATGGAACTGGAGCAGCCACGCTGTC
This sequence comes from Protopterus annectens, assembly GCF_019279795.1. Taxonomy (NCBI): domain Eukaryota; kingdom Metazoa; phylum Chordata; order Ceratodontiformes; family Protopteridae; genus Protopterus; species Protopterus annectens. The sequence continues at coordinate 1,349,394,926 of NC_056737.1, forward strand.
AAACTGAGGGTGTGTAAGGAGGGATGAAACGAACCTGACATGTGAGTCAACAGGTCTGGAGCTGGGGCCAGAATCCAGGGATCGTCTAGAAGAGGCCCGCGAAAGGGGAACCAAACCTGATGAGGCCAGTAAGGAGCAATGAGGATAAGTTTGCTTTCCAGCCATTTCGCTTTCTGAATAACCTTGGGAATGAGAGGAAAGGGAGGAAAAGCATACAGGAGACCCAGGGGCCAATCTTGAACAAGTACGTCTCTCGGTGACTCCCCCGAAGAGGGGATGAGGGAGAAGTAGCTTCTGCATTTGGCATTTATTGGACTGACAAAGAGGTCACAGCAAGGCTGTCCCCATCTGTGTAAAATCTGTTCCACTGTTTCCTGTTTCAGAGACCACACGTGAGGCATAAGGATTGCCCGGCTGAGCTTGTCGGCTATCACGTTGGTTGCCCCCGGAATGTGCATTATCACCAGAAAATGCTGGGAAGATATCGCCCATTTCCAAACTCGCATGGCCTCTCGATGGAGTGGGTAAGATTTGGTTCTGCCCTGTTTGTTGATATACTATACTACCGACATGTTGTCTGATTGTATTGCAATAGTCCCCAAAGGCATAAGGTCGTGGAGTGCTTGTAATGCCAAGAGCACCGCCCTCATCTCTAGAATGTTGATATGCAGGTGAGCCTCATGATCTTGCCATGTGCCTTGGACAGTCCTGCCGAGATAATGCCTCCCCACCCTATCTGTGAGGCATCCGTGGTCACAGTAGCAACGGGTTGATGAGGAACAAATGAAGCGCCCGTGGTTAACTGATTGGGTAGTGTCCACCAAAGGAGGTCCTTTTTGCAAGATTCTGTCAGCAGAATGTGATGAGATAATGGTAGGTGCCACTGAAGAATTCTCATGTGTAACCTAGCTAGTGGCACTAGTAATATGGTGGAAGCCATGGTTCCTAGAAGCTACAGAATAGTCTTGGCTTTGACCTTTCGTAAGGGGAGAAAACGGTGAATTTGAAGAACCAGATTCTGTGCCCTTTCGGCAGGAAGATGAGCCAGCATGTCTACTGTGTCTATCTCTGTGCCTATAAAAATCACAGATTGAGAGGGCAATAAGACAAATTTTCTCAACTTATAGAGATTCCCAGCTGGGCACAAAGCTGAACAGTAGTGTTCCTGGTCTGAAGGAGTTGATGCCTGGTGGGGGCAGTCAAGAGCCAGTCATCCAGATATGGAAACACCTGAAATCCTCAACGTCTCAGGTGAGCTGTCACTACTGCCATACATTTGGTGAACACCCTGGGGGCTGTGGTGAGACCAAAGGGCAGAGTACAAAACTGGTAATGATTGGCTCCCAGCCAGAAGCGTAGATGACTCCTTGACACCCTGTCCATGTTTATGTGGTAGTAGGCATCTTGGAGATCTATTGAGTACATCCAATTGTCTTTTCCTAACAACAGGAGTATAGACTGCAGTGTCACCATCCGGAACTTGTCCTTCTTTACTGACTTGTTCAATCTGCTGAGGTCCAGAATGGGCCTCCAGTCCCCTGTACGTTTTGGCATGAAAAAGAATCAGGAGTAAGTTCTGGATCCCATTTTGTCTGCTGGGACGGTTTGGATGACTCTTTTTGACAGCAACCTGTTGACCTCCACAGTTGCCTGATCCCTGTGATTGGGTGGAACATCCGGGATCTTCTTGGGAACAAAAGGTGGAAGACAAAAGGGTATGACATAACCTCTGGTAATAATTCTTTGTACCCACTTGTCTTGAGTGATACCCAGCCAGGCTTCTGGATACAAAGAAATGCAACCCCCGACTGGTCCCAGAGAAGCACAGTTTGGCCCCACATCAGGAGCACTGGTAAGGCCAGCCCCGAAAGGAATCGTGACCTCCCTGGTTTTGCAGACCGCCCTTGCCTCTAGGGCGATGTCTACCATTTCCTCCTCCTCCTCTGCCTCTGGAGGAGGAGTCACCTTGTGCATCCTGGAAAAACCTATGGGACCTCTTGAACCACATCTTACCACCCCTCTGACCCTTAGGGTATGGTCTAGAGGGAACAATAAAATGTACTCCCACGGCAGAGAGTGTTTTTCTTTCTTGCTCGCACCGGGTGAGTGTGTCCTTTACCTTGGGCCCAAACAATGAGGAACCGTCGAAGGGGAAGTTGGTAAAGGTGAACTTGAAAGGTTCCGCAAAGTTACACAAACACATTCAGGAATGATGCCTTAGGGAAATTCCTGAACCCGCTGCTATACTCGCTCCATCGGCTGCATATGAAATAAGCCGCATGGAAGAGTTGATGATAGTGTTCAAGGTGGAGAAGTGAGCAGACACCTTGTCAGGGACTCCCTCAGTACATGTACCTTGTAGAGAATCTCCTAACTCTTTAAGGAGATCTCTCTGAACCCTTGTGAAGTGAGTAAGGTAGTTCAGCGATCTAAGGGTAAATGCCGCTGAAGAAAAGATATGCTTCCCGTATCTGTCCATCGTTTGAGACTCCTTATTCGGCAGATGAACAGAAGTAGTAGTCTCAGCTAGCTCCTTCTTAGTGGCCGCCGCCACCATGATGGCATCTATGGGAACACCTTTAGACAAAAAATCTTTTTCTGGGGGGGCAGAAAGAAACTTATTCGGTCTCCTGGGGACTGGCTTTATGGCATCAGGAGTACTGCACACCTTTCGACTAACTAGCTCCATCAGTTCGTCGAAGGGTGGAGACACCCAAGAGGTTGAAGGTTGAGACCTGAAAGCCTTCAGGTACACCAACTCCTCATCAGAAGTGTGACAGTGGGCCAGCCGCACCTCTGTTTAAGGATTTCCAGGATGTCTACGAAGGAGACCATCAGAGGACGACTTGGGGGACCCTTTTGACTCCTCGAGGTCAGTGTCAGAGGTCAGAGACTCATCCTGGGAGTCTACATGCTTCCTCTTACATGTTCTCTTCTGTGGGGGCTCCTCAGAAGGATATTCCGGGGAGGTCTTGGAAGAGTGGGGGCCACCAGCCAGTGGCTCCTGAGGCTGAGGGTCTCTGCTGTCCACAGGGGGAGTAGGAGCTGAGACAGAAGTAGGTGCTTTAGGGGGAAGAGAGTCGGTCCCTCTGGTAGGAGCTGACAATCAGGACAGCACACTCCATCTCAAATGCCGACAGCTCTGGCTCCGAAGACCTCCCCGGCTCCGAGGAGACCGAGGATGCCGTCAGCTCCAGAGCCATCGGCTCCAAGATAGACATAAGTTCCGAACTCACCCTCGCTGACAGGCTGAGGGGAAGACTCGAAACCGAAGAAGTTTAGTTCCAAGCATCTCTGTCAGGGCCGACCGGGGAGCTTCCTCTAATTCAAATGGGCCTAGCCCTGCAGGAAGGAGAAAGACACCACGAGGACTAGGTCCTCTAACTTAAACGGGCCTAGACCAGGCAGGAAGGGAAACAGAGAAACTAGGTCTTCTAACTAAAACAGACCTAGAAAGTGATAGTAAGTAGGGAATTTCACACACTCTAACAGTAATCAACGAAACAAGTGGGAAGCCGCAAAAAAACTCAGACTTATGACTACGAAATAACAGAACGTAGTTCTGTTAACAATGATAACAATTCAACAAGTGGGAAACCGATTAAAACTTGACTAGCCTAACAGCACACAGTCTAACAGAGTTGAAAAGGCGCCTACAAATACTAAGTCTATGAAGACACGAAAACCAGCACACAGGATACCAATACTAAGTCAAAAAAGGCCAAAAGGCCAAAGACTGCACCAAATGGCTTAAGTATAAGCTAAGTATACTAATAGCAACTACACTGACTAAACAACAATACACTAACAGTTTTTCTTATTTTAAACTAAATAGTCCCAAAAATTTTAGAAAAGGTTTAAGTAAATGTAACACTTAGCCAGAGCCAAAGAGAAGCACAACTGAACTCGTCGACGTGGCAAACGAGATCTGGGGATTGTACTGGTGCACCATGAGATACCTACCGAGCCACAAGCCAACTAGAAGACATCCAGCTTGTAAATAGGCCGAGTCAGAGCCGAGGATCGGCTCCGAACCCATATGTAAGAATGGAGGAGAGATGGGACTACAGAACATCAATAATATGTTACTGATAAGTACACAAGAAGCCACTGTAATGCTGTTTGGCACATCCTCAAAAAACTAAAAATGGGCCAAACACTCTCCATTACAGATCCTTCTGCTTCTCCTCTTCCCACCACTTCTCGTCAAATATGCATAGGTCTGACCTTGGATCAAAACCTCTCCTTTCATGCTCATACCAAATCACAAGCTAAGAAAGTATTAGCTCAACTAAAAGTCTCACAAAATATCTAACTTACTGACTATGGAGACTAGGCAGGCTAGAGACATTAGTGTACTTCTCCCCAGACTGGAATACTGCCTGCCAACAATTGAACTACTTTTTGCTCAGAAAACTAATTGCCCAATCTGCAGATAATACACTTCTGAGCATTATCACTATAGCAAGTAACAGAACACCACTGTACTATAAAAATTCATACAAACGGCTAAAAGTAACATCAAGAGCTACAATATGACGCAACATACTTATCTTCAAAATTTTTGCTGAAAGATATTGGCCCCAAGTCCTAAACAAACTGCAATTCAAAACCATACTTCCACTTTCAGAAAAAGACAGACCAATGTTCATGCTAAATGTTTGTGAAACAGCATTCTCAAAAACTGCACTAGCTCAATGAAATGACATGGTAAACAATATCTGAAAGTTGGCACCTTTACAAACATTCAAAAAAATCCTCAGGGCCCAAATTCAAAGACAGAACAAACATAATTGCTTTAGTGACACAGGATAATGTTCTCAGGCATTTCCCATCTTTAAAAATGCCCTCTCTGCAATATTTGAAACTTGCTCCTGTCCTGATTTAACAAGTTTCAGGGGGTTAAATATGCTACCTTGGCAAAAGGTTGTTATTCCAGTCATTTTAGCAACCAATTAGCTCCACTCTACGATACACTGTTTGTATATATGTGTATATGCACTTCTTTCCAAAAGGCCCCAGGATTTGCCACAGCTCTGGTGGAGTCAGTCTTGACATCTTAAGGGGAGGGTGAAAGCTTTTTCCATAATGAGTACAACAGAACGAAGTAGTCTTTTACTCAGTCACCTAGAAATAGTTTACTTGGAAAATGGCTATCTTTTCTTCTTTCCTTCAAAGGAAATAGTTAGCCCAACATTCTGATTTTTTTTTTGTTTTATCCAGGTTGCAATGTGGATATCCAAGGTGTGCAGAGTTCTCCCCCTTCTGTCCTTAGGTTCAGAGATGAACACAGGTAAGTGAATAAATATATTCAAAATAAACTTAGGAATAATATTAGGCATGAAGGTAGGGTTAGTTCTAAGGCTCACTTTTCTTTTTATGGAAAATTATAAAGGGCTGAAAAGATATGAGGGCTAGCAACTCAAGATACTTATCTAGATGAAGTCAGAGCAATATGTAAAACTGACTTCTACTGAACTTGATTGGCCCACCACAGGAGTTCCATTTTGATGAATTGTAGTGTGGGAATCGGGAAAGATAGGTGGTGATGGTGTTGGGTCCAGACAGGTTTAAGAAACCACTGAATTTTCATTATGTGAAGTCTGATTAATGGAACCATGAGGATGGACAAAGCCATGGAACCTAGAATTCTGAGGAAATCCCTTGCTGCAAAAGTGGATGGACTGGTGAGCAAAATTTAGGAAATGCTGATGTACAAAGAAACTTTCTCTGGAGGGATTTAACATAGTATTAATGAGGTGTCTTGGAGACAGAATGAGCAGGATTTCTCTAGATTTATCCTGAAACCTAGATTGCAGAAAAGATTCATGGAGAAGTGGAGAGATGTTAGTGTGTGTTCAGTGGAAGCAGCCAAAATGAAGCAATCATTCAGGTAGGGGTACATGTGAACTCCCTGAAGTCTGCAGAAGGCAATAACTACAGCCAGATATTTTATGAATACCCTTGGAGTGGGAAATAGACCATAGGGCAAATATGTAAACTTAAAATGTAATCCCAAAACAAATTATTAAATACCTGTGATTTTTATGAATAGGAATCTGGAGATATGCATCCTTGCCATCTATAGTGACCAAATAAGCCTTGCATGGGAAAGGAGGAAAAATTAACTTCAAGATTAACATTTTGAACTCTGGAACTACGAGAAAGGTATTTACAACAAACAGCTCCAACACTGGTGTCCAGTTGCCTTCCTTCTTGTGTGCTAGAAACTTACTTGAATGAATATATTGTCACTGTTAGGAAGGGGGAGTAGGTTAATTTGAGAAAACAAGTGAGTCTGGTTATTTGGGAGGAAAGGGTCTCCTGATTATAAAGGGAGGGATGCTTATTGCAACTTGTATCCATGCTGAATTATTTTCAGTACACAAGAGGCTGACGTCTGTCACCACAGATGAATGGGATGAGAAAGACTGCCTGAAAGCTTGGGAGAAGGGCCAGCGAGGGTAGGGGCATTTTTCTTATGCAGGTAAGATCTTCGGGATGCATTTCCTTTCTTTTTTGAGCCCCTTGCTACTTTTTCTCGTACTGCTGCTTTATGGACTTTTGCTGAGCAAGATTGCAGGGCTCCTAAAAGAAGGGCCCAGGCCTGGGAGAATAATTTCTCTGGTAGCTGGAGACAGGGGAAAGACAGAGTCGTTTCCCTTTCTGAATTAATTTTCCTCAACTCTAACCTTAGGAGCACCTCAGCCCAAGAATTCTCAAAAAAACTAATTCCCTTCCAAAAATCTAGGCCTTGACATCTTCAGGAAAATTCTAGAGCTTGACCCAGGCATTCCTGTGCATTAACAATCTCTGTGACTGCAACTCTTGGCACAGCATCCACTGCATCATATGCGCATTTTATTGAGTATTTTGTAACCTGGGAAGCAGAACTGACCATATTTGACAAACTAGTTGTAATGTTAGAAGCATGAACTATGGACTACTACATGTCAACAAAAATATAAAGTTAAGTATTTTGTCATACATGTCTTGAAGTTAGTTGATCTGAAAGCCAATGCGGAAGAGGCATACACGTTCTTCCCATACACCCGTCAAAGGCTCTGTTGTCTTTTTTTATTGGGGATGGGATCAGAAAAAGCAAATTGTTTAGAACTACTGTCCCTTTCCATAGGGATCACAGCTGGGTCAGCAATGGAATTTCTAAAAAGAAGCTTGTCGGATTCTGGTAACCTATTTATTTATTTTATTTACTAGCATTTGATTACCGGGAAAGTCGAATGGGTAGAAGCCCATTTTCAGCAGAGGCCTGGAGAGAAAAGCTCCAAATTATTACAAAACATTTTAAGAACAATAATTTTAAAATCTTAAAAAATATAACAAAAACATATACACTTTAAATAATTATAACAAATTAGACATAATATAAAACCATTGGTTAAAAATTGATACAAGGTATAGGACAATCACTGCAGCTGAAAGCTCTCCAGGTGTAGCATCTCTAAGCCACTGAGGACCTGATCGCTCCCCCCCCACCCACCCACACTTGCGTGAGCAAGGAATCCTCTCACTCCAGCTAAAAGCAAAGAAAACTCTAACCAGCAATCATCCAAAAATAGACTGCAGCCCCTGGTTTAACTCCAGGAACCTTGTTGTTGCCGCTTGTGTAGTGTAGGTGCCAGCTTTTATAACTACTGTTATGCCTTGATAAAATCTGTTACAGTCAGCTAGAGTGCATACCCCAGGGGCAACAGCCGCAAACCTTCTTCCTCTTAGCCCACCCCCACCCCTTTCATTCTGTTTCACTGTTGATAATTTGTTATATGTGAAGGTATTTATCCCCTCTCAATAGTGATAGTCTTCAGTCCCTCCTCCTGAATACTTGTTCTTCACTAAACACCAAATAGAGGTGCTTTTATCTTTAGCTACATTGTGTGCAGCAAACAATGAGCAAAGGGGAATACAAATATAAAAGAGAATAAAATCTGCCATTGCAGACTAGTAAGCAGCATACAACTTCCACCTGTGGTGTATTCCTACACACAGTTTTTCTTGGAGAAACCTTCCAGTCCTTGAACAAGGGTGCCTGTATGTTTACCTTATTTCCTTGGCTGTCCTTGATAATTAGCTAGGTTTAGCAAAGTCCCTTAGATTCTCCCCTGCTACTTTAAATTCCAGTTGAAGGTTTCCCTCCCTTCCCCCACCCAAAGTGATTGCTCGGGTACAACACACCAAATGTTTTAAAAACCCTGGATGCCATATTTGCTCTAACTGCAGCTGAAAGCCCTCCAGGTGTAGCATCTCTAGTAAGTGATGGTATTATTTTTATTTTTTCAGTGTTGTATTCTACACTGTAAACTCACTGTCCCTGCATAGAGTAGTACAGTAATTTCTCTTTAAGGTAGCTTTCCAGTTATTTTTTTATTTTTGCTGGTATAGTTTATATTTGGATATTAGAAGCTTATGTTTTTGTTTTTGCTTGCTCCCAATTTCAGTAAACCTGATTCAGAGTTCCTCTAAATGATAGTTTAGACTACTTTATAATGTCACAGTACTACTAGCTTAAAAGTGATTCCAATAGCTTCTTTCAAAAATAAAGGCATGAATATAAGCTACTTTATTAATTGTGTCTTCATATAAAGCTTTTTTGTTTGTTTAATTGTCATAACTACCTGCTATGTGCAAACTCTTTTTTTCTCTCTTCCACGTTTTTCTCCCTAAAGTACCCTGCTCTCCATTGTGCTGTTCCTGATATAGTCTCTAAGAACCTCCTTACCTGGTGACAAAGGACCCTATCGAAATACCTTTGGTCTCATCTAACAGCCTTATTTTTCCTGCACCTTTTCTCAAGGAAGCAAGAAAGTATGTGGTTGTCTAAGTCCTGCTTGCAAAGCTGACTACCATCTACTATTGCCTAGACTTAACAGCCAGCAGCCTTTACCCCCCCCCTCCTATCTACCCTGTATCCAACAAACCTCTTCTACTTTATAATAACCCCCTTTACTAGCTATCACTCCTTCCCTAGTTCTAAACCAGCTAGCTCCCTTACATACCTACCTACAATACTAGATTTGCCCACTAGGTGGCACCCTTATCCCATCCTTTATCTCCTGCTTATCCCTCTGTATTTCTTCTGTAATTACACTACATCTCAAGTCCTAGACCTGCTCTTATTTTCTCACTTACCCTTTACTTCAACTGTCTACACCCACCTGTTTTTTTTTCTCATAGACTTCTGTTTTATCTCTGATCTTTCCCACTCCTGACTTGCCTAACTTTCCTTCAGTTACTAGCATTGCTGATAGTTTCTTCTCTATCTTCTTCTTCACTTGTCTCTAACCACTCCGTTCGCCCTGCGGGCTCACTCCGCTCCCCTACCCTACCCCCAAATCCCACCCAGCCCCAAGGGTCCTACTCTTATACCATCTAACCACACCCCTTCCCTCTTCCACCAATCACAAACCCTTCACCATTGGCCACTTAACTCCAATTCCCTCCTTTCACTTACCACTCCCTGTCTCTCTCACCACACCCTCCACCTATTCCTTTCCACACCTAGTATACCTCTGAGCCTATAACAGCAACCTAACAACTTACCCTTCAAGATGTATACGCTACCCACCCTAGCCCTCTTACAGAGGTTACTCATACTTACACTTCTACCACCTCTAACTTTAGCTTACCTGCTAACCTCCTATGAACACCCATTATATCCACACCTTCTCTACCTCAATAAGCTATCTACCTCTCCTTCAATACCTATTTTCACTAACCATGTTAACATAACATCTACACCCAGCTATCTACTAGCAAAATACCATAGGATAGCCCACATTAGATAGGACTCTCCCAATCCCAGAAAATCTCTACCTCTATATAGTAAATTCCCAAATCCTAGACTTCAAACACTACTCTTCTCTTTAAAAGATGGAGACATTCACCCAAACCCAGGCCCAACAACTGCTACTATCACTCAACTCCTGAACCCCAACCCCTCTACTATCTTTCCCTTACCAAACCACCTAACTCACTCTTATTAGTTCACCTCAACATGCGTAGCATTAATAACAAAGTTGCACAACTCCATGCTCTCTTGGAAGTCCACTCCTTTGACATTCTTTGTTTAAGAGAAACTTGGTTAAAACCTGTAACTAAAGACAATGAAGTCACCCCACCTGGTTATAATATTTTGTGACTTGACTGTGCAACCAAAAAAGGTGGTGGTGTAGCTATCCTATTTAAATCTAGGTTACAGATTACTACCTACGACTATAAACCACCTCAAGACTCCAATGCTGAAATTCTTATTACCAAGCTTCAACTTAACACATTCAAATCCATCTATATTATCTGTATCTATCTTCCTCCTGGTAATAACATTGCCACCACAGAAAATATCCTTTGTTGGTTATCCCAAAATTTACCCCAAGAAAGCATAATCCTAGGTGATTTTAACATTGATTGGAAGTGTTGTAGCAGTAGCCACCCTACCAGCCATATTAACCTTTTTGGTTTTTCTCAAACCATTACCTCCCCTACCAGGATAAACAAGCCAAATAAGAAAGTACCTTAGATTGGATTCTCATAAATAATCATCCCAAGACATATGAAGATGGAACCCGCCCTGATGATGTAAGTGACCACTCACTAACCTACATCATCAGGCTTAAATCCAATCTACCTAATCCAACCATATCTAGGACAATTAGAACCAAGAAAAACTTCAACCCCGATCTCTTCCAGAGAGAACTAAGAGCATGTAACTGGTCTCCCTTAAAATACCTCACACTGGAGGAAGCTGTTAATCACTTTAATTCTAACTTCCTAGCCATACTAGACCACCATGCACCAACCCACTCTATTTGAATGAGAACTAAATCTGCTCCATGGCTTTCAAAAGAAACCAGGCAAAAAATCCATCTCAGAAATAAATACTGGAATAAATCTCATTTAACTAAAAACCCAGTAGACCAACAAAACTTCAGACAGCTGAGAAATGAAACTAAAAAAGCTATACTGTCTGACAAAAGAAACTACTTCCTACAATTCCAGCAGACTCACCATAATAAACCACAAAAGTTCTGGGCGAGTATTAATCAATTATTACACCCAGGTCAATGCATCACACCAAACCCACAAGGCACAGACCAGGAGAATCCCAAGCAGACTGCTAATACCTTTAATACCTTATTCACTGAGACCATGCAAACTCTTGCCAGTCAGTTATCTACTCAGAACTTAACTATATCCAACTCTAACTCTAACCCATCCCCTCCATTTCTCTTCCAACCAGTCCCAACAACATATATTCTTACCCTTATCCAAAAACTGAAACCATGCACTCCTTCAGCAGACCAACTACCTGCTGAATATCTACAAAATGCAGCCAAATCCATTGTCTATCCCATTTCTATTCTCATCAATAGAACCATTAGTGAAGGACACATCCCTAAAATCTGGAAATTATCACATATTATCCCCTTCATAAGGGTGGGAACTCTACTGAACTCCCCAATTACCGTCCCATAGCCCTACTTTCTCCCTTAGCAAAGATCATGGAAAAATGCATCCATCCACAGACAATTGCTAGACCACCTAATCCAAAATAACTTACTTTCAAACTCTCAACATGGTTTCAGACCTTCCCACAGCACTACTACTGCCCGCCTTTCCTTTACTGACTGTATTAATAAAAACCGTAACCTCAATATGCTTTCCTCTGCACTGTTTATAGATCTGTCTAAGGCATTCGATATGGTAAATCACCAGATACTTATAAATATCCTCAAATCCCTGTCACTAGATGCACTAGCTATAAAATGGTTCCAGTCCTACTTAGATAACAGACAATAGGCTGTACCTTGGCATAGCATTCTATCTACCCATCTGCCCATTAACATTGGTGTTCCTAAAGGGTCCATATTAGGACCTCTCCTGCTTTAAATATTTATCAACGACCTTCACCTAGCAATCTTCCAAGCTACATGCATACAATATACAGATGATTCCACACTTATATGCTCAGCCACATCTATATCTGAACTTCACTCCCTTACCCAAAATGTGTTTAACACAGTTGAACAATGGTTTACACAGAGCTGTCTCCTCCTGAATCCCCAAAAAACTAAACTCCTCCTTTTTACTCCTACTTGTAAGCCCCCCCCAACAGACTTCACAGTAACATCCAATAATGGTACTCTCGTATCCCCAGATCCAACTACCAAACTACTAGGTATCACCACAGATAACCTTAACTTCGACACCCATATTAACAATACTCTAAAATCTGTTAATAGAAAACTAGTCTCTCTCTCTACAGGATCAAACCCTTCCTCTCTCCTGCAGCTAGAATAACTATTGCTCACACCCATCGAATTTCTACTCTCCTCTATGCCTCACCCATATATACTAATATCTCTAAAAACAACCTTAATAAAATGGAAAACTCCTACAATAACATAGCCAGATTTGTTACAGGTAACCCTTTCAGAACCCACCACTGTTTTAATCTAAAGCAGCTAGGGTGGCTTGAATTACAAAATCAGCTTAAATTCCACCAACTGACCATTGCCCATAAAACCCTTTACCAACCTACCAATACCCCCTACAACAATCTAAAGACCTTACGATCATCACATAAACATCTTGTAAATATTTGTAAATCAAACAACAGGGCTGGGGACTCTCTTTTCTCTAATACTGTTGGAAAATCCTGGAACCTTCTTCCTAACGAACTTTCCTCTCTTCCCTCTATATCACTCTTTAAAACCAAACTGAAACTTTTCCTCAGAACACACTGGTTGTGCCCCTGTACTAAACCTGACTGATCAACTAGCTCTTCTTACTTCGTTCAACCTACCCTTCTCTTCTCAGTAATCAAGTTCCTTTTCTTAATAACAACTTACTTTGTCCTTCTATACTATTACTTACATCTTCAGAATCTCATTAAGGAGACTACTTTTACTAATATATTGTATAATTTCAGCTCCTTTTTCTTTATGACTACTTGTATACTAATATATTGTATAATTCAGCTGCCATCTTTTTCTTTATGATGTATTGCAACTACATTTTGTATTGTACTAATTGTATCTGTATATTTTGCACTATGTTATGAACGAATGACCTCTTTGATTATTCTCTGTACTGTACCTACAATGTTCATTGTATACATAAATTTTTGTATATGTGATTTTGTTTGTTTCCTCGGAGCTGATCTCCCTGGGCCTCTACTGAAAATGGACATATATCCAGTTAGACTAGCCCGGTCAACAAATGTAAAATAAATAAAAAAATAAAATAAAATAAATAAATTTAAAATTTAGTAACATTTTAGACAGTTTGTACATAAATTAAAGGTAAGTTAGTGCAATATAAATAGGAATTGCAATATGAAGTGAGGGAAAAACAGGCTTATGGCATATTTAAAGAGAAAGTCAGAGAACTGAATTAGATAGCAGTAAGGAAGTAAGTGAAAAAGGGAAAGAAAGGCGGTATAAGGAATGAAAAGGTACTTGTTCACATTTTGGGTTATAAGTTATCCTGATTTTGAGCAAGAAAAGAGATGGATTTTAGATAGAAATCTTTCAGAGTGGTTTTGAAAGATGGGAGGGTGGGTATAGACCTGATGGATAGAGGCAAGGAGTTCCAAACTTTAGCAACCTTGTATGATTATAGAAAATGCCCAGCAGATATGCCAGGGTTATAGACAGGAGTTTTTGGTCACTGGATTGCAATGATCGACTGGGAACACAGTTGTGTTGAATGTATTTTAATGCTGGACAGGCGGATAGGCACTAGATAATTTTAGTGGATGTAAGAAGTTGTGTATATGTCATTTGATGGGGTAGTTCTAACCAATTTAGGCTTTTTAGTGCTATACAGTGGTGGGTTCTGAAAGGGTTATGTGCTGTAAATTTAACAATTTTGTTATGGCATTGTTCAAGTTTAAGTTTTTGTGAAGCCTGGAGGTTAGTAAGAATGGGAGCACCATAAAGAAGAGTGGGGAGGAGGTAAGTAGTGGCAAGTATAGTTTTAGTTGCATCAGTGATAAAGTTTTTAACTCTGTAAAGCATCCCTTGTTTTTGATGAGTTTTTCTTATGCAATTTTGTATATGTAGGTCGAATGTAAGATCATCATCCACTATAACCCCTAACAGTTTGCTATGAGAAGTGATGTCAATGGTTGTATTATCAAGAGAGAGGACTTCAAATAGTGTTTTTTCACGAGAGAGGGATTTAGGGGGGAAAAAAAAGCAATAGTTTGGTCTTTTTTTGCGTTGAGCATGAGGTGCGAGTTATGAAGCCATGTTTCACTGGCTACTAAAGTTTCCCGAGTAATTTTTTGGAGGAGTACCACATTTCAGATATGCAGATGAGAGTGGCATCATCTGCATATCGTATAAGGGTGGCCTGTTGTGTGAAAGTACAGTGTGTGTTGGTGAAAATGTTAAAGAGGAGTGGACCAAGAACAGAGCCTTGTGATACACCAGTGGTGACTGGGAGGTAAGGAGAGGGAAAGTACAGTGCCATTTTACTGATGGATACCTATTAGACAGGTAGCTTTGGAACCACAGAAGGGTCGGCTGAGACAGAACTAGTGAGGACATTTGAAGAAGAAGTTTGCTAAGACACACTGTGTCGAAGGCTTTAGTTTGCCATTACCTCTAGCTTCTTCAATAGTATCCATATAGGCTGGAAGGGTAGTGCTAGTATTATAGGAAGCATGGAAGCCATGTTGTGCAAGGGATAGGAGTTTTTCCTGCAGGAGATAGTCTAGCAATTGTTTCTGAATAAATCTTTCAAGTAATTTGGTGAGGGGAGATAAGATTGCTATAGGTCTAAATTTATTTATGTCTGTTAACTTTCCTCCTTTGTGCCAAGGAATAATATGTGACTTTTTCCAGAGAGAGGGAATGTGGGATTCCTGGACTGACGTATTTATAAGGATTGAGACAGGACAGGCACTGCTACTTGCTGCTATTTTTAGATACTCGCTTGAAAGGTCATCAGCTGAAGGACAGCATGGTTTAAATTCATTTACGAGTAGCTTTATATAGGAATTGGATACAGATTTGAAGTTGGAAAGTGGATATGGTGATATGCAGCTGTTGGGCAGGGTCGGGATTAGATGTTGAGGAATCCTTGGTTAGAGATGCTATACCATCTATAAAATAAGAGTTGAACTGTTTTGCAGTTTCAAGTGGTGAGTTATCAGGAGAGTGGTATAGGTTGAATTTTTGATTGGGATGTAAAATTTCTTTAATGGATGTCCAGAATTTTTAGAGTTGTGTTTAGTATTATTTTGAAAGTTATTACAATATTGCTTTTGTCTTCAATTATTTGCTTTTTAGTACGACTGTGACGCATTCCGAAGTTTTCAAGATATTGAGGTGTTTTATATTTTTGCCATTCTTTTCATGCTTTTTCTTTATCCTGCATTAGAATTCTACCTTTCTGGATAGCCAAACTGCACTGTTTTTAGTCTCCTTCTTCTGGGAGGTGCAAGGCAGTTTAGGACATTTAAAAAAGTTGTACTGAATTCAAATACAGCACTGTTTAAAGGGAGGATTTTTAGGAAGTTCCACCTAACAGATAATAGTGTAGTAATGCACATTATTATAGATTGGGAGATGATCACTGAGAGTGTCTGACATTGCACCTATGGTGGAGTATTTGCTAGGCTCTGATACTAGGATCCAGTCTGATAAGAAAATTTGATGTCTTGCTATAATGTGTGGGGCTATTAGTGTGTTAAACCATACAAGTCATGCTGGATGTAGGGGATTTAGAGTTTATGTCCAACCAAATGACATTCTCATCATCTACCGTATTTCCCCGAAAATAAGACCGGGTCTTATACTTTTTCCTCTGCCAAAATGCACATTAGGGCTTATTATCAGGTACAACAATCTACATTTATTCATGTAAAAAAATCGACATTTATTCATATACACAAATCGACATTTATTCATGTACACAAATTGACATTTATTTGGTACTTTTCTGTTGTTGGGCAACATTTCATCTTCAGAATATCTACACCTTGGCTTTCACAGTGCAATATTTCATGCTCAACAGAAAGTGCAGAAAAATCTCAATACATGTGTATTGGAGGAGGGGGAATAAAACAGGTGAATAACTGCCAGTTTTTGAGTGGTGATGCTTTCTTTATTCCTTACCCAAACCGTAAGAGAAGAAAGATGGACAGTCATAAAATGAAGTCTGGGAACTAGAGGTCTTACTTTGTAATTAATCTCTTGATAATGAAACGTTACCTTAATACAATAAAGTCAAAAAACTGGCAAGAGCTTGCTAGCAGCTGAAAGCAGAAGCAATCCATTCTGTTGTCCCATAAAGGAAAAGTTATTCAAATACAGTCACGTCATCTTCTTCTGGAAAATTGTCATAGGTCTCCAACCCCTCCCCCCCGAATTCCAGCCTGAATTTCTTGCGACTCCATTTCCTGTAGAACCACTGGCCCCAATCTGTCAAGCCTATAGAGCTCTCCTTAAATGAGTGCTGCTTGTCCATGTAGCCTGCTTGTAGTGCACTGGAAACTTAGCTGTCAGTGATTTTATCCCATGAATTCTTCACCCAAGCCACGACCTCTTGCAGGGTAGGCTTCACAAAGTTTCCATGCTGATTTCTCTTCTTTCTATTTTCAATGTAGTCATTGAGTTCCATGCACAAATGGTGCTTGAATGGCTTGTTTACTGCAATATCAAGAGTCTGGAGATAGGCAGTCATTCCTGCGGGAATCATTATTTGATCTATTCTTCTCTGTGCAAGGAAGTTCATGTCTTTAGCGCGGTGAGTGCTGGCTGAATCCCAGACTAGCAGACCTCTTTCGCCACTTCGCAAAACAAGTGGCAACATACATCGACCCACTTCCTTATAATTGCTTGTGTGCACCAGGCTTTTTCGGTTTCAAGAATGTAAATGCCTGAAACACATTCAGTCTTATCCTTCTTGCCCTTACTAATGATTAGAGGTGGGGTTTTCTTTACATCTAGATGAACTGCCAAAATACAGGTAACATGTGGACTTTCGTAACCAGTGGAGGGAATGTAGATTGACGAGGCACCCCTCTGAAAAATTGTTTGAGATCCTTGACCCATAAACACTGCAATTTCATCCATAGCAATCATGTTGGAGAGTTGGTATTTAGAAACGTCGATGCCATCAACAAAGGACTTGAACGCAAGTGCATGTTTAATAACTTCAGTATCTTCCAGCTTGAACAGTGTTGTTGATCTTGTTAGAGACAGTTCATATTGCTAAAGGAAGCCATCCAGCCAATGTTGTGATGCTTTGAATTCTTCTGGGGATATTTCTAACTGTGGTGCCATTGCAAGGGCAAATGCTTTAATGTCAGTCCTGCGCACAACCAAAGCCTCTGCTCTCCTGTTAATAATCTATTCACAGATGATGTCTTCCAGCTCAGGAAATAATGGTTGCTGACCTGATCCACACTTGCACTTCTTAGCATTTCCCTCGTTGACTGAGGTTATCGTACTCTGCTCGCCATTTTCAGACCATTCAGAGATCCAACCTCTTCTCTTTGCAGAAAGATATCAGATTCTTCCCCCGGGAGTCCTCCACGATTCCTTTCTTGTACTCAATGGAATAGCTCTTTCTTTTTGCACTCATCTTGTCTGGGGGGGGGGGGGAGTTAACTGAAGACTTACGAGACGGGAGTGTCAACAAAAATGGCGACAGTTAAGAAGACACAACTACACCCGTTTGTTATCAACTGCGCACATTTTATGTACGTCTGTATGTTGACCAATCAAAGTACACTTTCCAGTGTTTATGGGCCAAGGATCTCAAAAATCAAGTGTGAGTGAGGATTAGGGTTAAAGAAAGAATCGTGGAGGACTCCCGGGGAAAGAATCTTATGACAGTCTGCAAAGAGAAGAAGTTGGATGTCCGAATGGTCCGAAAATGGCGAGCAGAGTACGATAACCTCAATTAACAGGTGTCAATAATGTTATTTTAAAATTTAACACATCCGTTGTGTTGCTGACAATCTTAACTGGGGCTTATTTTTGGGGTAGTGCTTAACCCTGGAAAACCATGTTAGGCCTTATTCTCTGGTTAGGTCTTATTTACGGAGAAATACGGTAGTAATATTTTTTCTTGTGGAAATGTTAAGAATATCCATTGTAGGATATCTTCCAGTACAACTCTATTGTCCCTAGGAGGGATATAAAGGGAAGTAATGCATATTTGTTTATTTTGAGGAAAGCAATCAGCTGCTCTGCTGAACTGAATTTTGGTGTTGGTTTGCTATAAGGGAAAATGTGGTAGGTACTAGGAAATATTAAAGCAATACCACCACTAGAATAAAGCAATTAAGAAAGAGATGCAAGTAAAATAGGTTTTCTGTCATTTGCAGAGACTAAATACCTGGCAAATACAGTATAATCTACTGGTTAAGCAAAAGGAGACAGTGGCCAGCTTAGTGAAGGGTCCTACTATTTCACAGAGCATTTCAAACACAGACCAGGCATGTATTTAACTGATTAAAGTTAATATGCAGCAAGGTTCTTCATGACAGATATGCTTACAGGAAACAATGGCAAAAGTCTCAGTAAACTTGTAGGTGTAGAGCTATGTGGCAGAGCTCTTGCAATATCATTGTCAGATGTAGTGACTGTAGGCTATGAAACAATTACAATAATCTCAGTAAACTCATAGGTGTAGGACTTTGTGACAGAGCAGCTGCAATATCGAGGTCAGATGTAGTGACCGGAGGCTATGAAACAATGACAAAAGTCTCAGTAAACTTGTAGGTGTAGGGCTTTGTGACAGAACTCCTACAATATTTAGGTCATATGCAGTGACCACAGGCTCTACTCCATGAAGGAAGATAGTAACAGAGTGTCAATATAAATTCTGCCAAATTTTCTAGGTGCAGGATGTTGCAAATCTGGTGAAACAGCAGCATTAACAGCATCCACCAATGCTCTCAGTACAGGTGGGATAGCTAAAGGATTTAATGAATCCATACTCAGCAAATGATGATATATATTTTGTCTCTCTGAAACTTCTCTTCCCTTCCATTTGAGGAACTCTTTCATTTTAGATGTGGTGTCACAGAAAGAAATTTCTTCTTTTGGAGAATCTGTGGGCAAAGTGTGCCCAGATTACAATTCATAGGGTATAGAAGAGGAGTAGTTGTGAAATACAATCAATTGCTCTTCTGAATCAGAGACTACCTCCTCTTCTGAGGAAGATGATGCTCTCTTATTAGCATGGGAAGACACTGGAGTGGAAGATTGAAAAGACAGTGATATCTTGAAAAATCTTTGGGTAAAGTTTTACCAGTTTTTCAGGGAGCCATTCTGACTGGAGAGAGTGAAAGGGAGTGGGGACAAATGTTTAGTCTTCTAGAAATTTTTCTTTGGGGTCTCTAGTGAGTTTTAGAAAAATAGGACAAGCGGACCTCCATTAATGACCCAGCAACTTCCTTAACAGGACTTGAACTCTTCCACATACCCTCAGAAAGAACAAAACAAGGTTTTCTCTTCTCAGCTAAAGGTGCCTGACTGGATGTGTGGTGTTTCTAGGCCTTAGTAACTTTCCACTGAGCCTTGCCAGAGGGACCAAGTAGATTGGACTAATAGTCCGTGAGATCTAAAACTACTTTAACAGAACTGAACATCCCAGACCACTACAAAGAAGTGAATGAATAACTCTTTTCAGAAGCCTCTCGTTTTTTTTCCCTTCTTTAACTGATGGGCGGATCCATGGAAGACGAGTCAAAAGCCACGGTGGTTTGCACCTTGCACATAAAGAAATCGTTCAACATTGCAGACAATCCCTTTCTTCACAGTATCTTATAAAGCCTCCCAACAGAAGATAGACCCATTAACTTGTTTAAAATAATTTACAGGGCCAAGATGATGAAGTACAAATTGATTTAATTCTGAACAAAATCAGTTCACCCCAGATGCTCCTCAGTGGTCAATATATAGACCCTTTTCTTTTCCTACTCATTAACAATTTGCCTAGAGACCTCCACAATCTACATATTACATTCTTTAATATCACTGTTTTCTGGCTCTGAAAAAAAATCTACATCATTTCAACACCAGCCACATAAAGACTTTCAACAAATCTGGAATTGGTTAACAGCCATAATTTCACTCAGTCCCTTAAAAACACAAAACACACCATTCAGCACTCCAAAAAAGTGTCAAAACCTGCTCTGTTCACTGTATTTAATGCCCTAGACAATGCACTTTATCTTTCAACTGATTACAAACACCTAAACTGGTGGCTTGAACCAACTGATGTTCATCAGTAACATAACTACCAAAGTACTGATCAGCTAAAAGCAATCTGCAAACGAATACCAGTTCAAGAAATATTGTGAATCCACTAACCTAATTGCAAAATGAGTGCATGTTTTTCCCTTAAGGATTTTAACACCAATTCATCATGCACATCTTCATATAACACTCAGCAAAAAAGTCTGCTGATTTATGAGTTTAAAATCATCATAACCAAACTTTCATAGCCTTAAAAACCATTAATGCTTTTCTATCACAGAAAGATCAGTCTTAGTTTTCATACTCCTTCAATATTACCAAACTTATGTGTGAACTATAAGCAAATACATATTATGCTCATGTTTGAAAAGAGCAGATGCGCACAATTTCAAAAGTACCCTCCATATTTATACCATATATAAAATTGCTATGCCTTCGTAAAAACTGCCCAGCTGTATAGAACACCTCCCACCTCACATTAGAAATGCTTCATTTCAAGATGAATGCCACATGTGCAGAAGATAAAATTTATAATCACTACCTAATGCACTATAAACTATGCCTTAATTTTACCAACGACATTGTGACTCTAAACACTTAAGAAATGACAGCTAAGCGTGTATCTCATGCATACCATACATACACTTTAAACTGAACAAAACATATCAGCATGCAATCTTGTTTCTTACAAACTGAACACAGATTGAAAAATGTTTGGAACAACTGTATTTATGTTTTGCACTACTATACCTGCATTTAATTTGCTTTCTGACATTAGTGAATTGGGTTCTCTGGTGTATATCAATCACCTGGATAAGAAACTGTACATAATATGGATCCACTATTTTCCCTCCAAACCAATTTGCAATAAATGTAATTACATGGCAAAAATGGTAAGAAATACTGGAGAGCTACTATAAAATATAACTAATTTTATGTAAATGGAAACAGAACAAAGAAGAATCAGTTAAAAGATCATTTTGCTCTGTTTTCTTCAAGATACTGTGATATTAGGGCATACTTTTCACCATTACATCCACATTAAATCCACAGGCTTTCTTATAGCATGGAAAGCAAACAAGCACAAGCAAACAGTGCATTATCAGGCAAACATGCTGCAGTAATCTTAAAACAGGCATTTAGGTTTCAAGCGCCCACAGGGAACATAAATAAAAACAAAACAAAAAAAAAGACATATCCCATTCTAGACTGATTTTCAAGGAAAAAAGCAGAATGAAGTCTGCATTTCAATTTTCTATTTCTGTCATAGTATAGTCAAAATCTGCAGTAATATTTTAATTTCTGAAGACAACTATAATAGAGAACTATAACTAAATAATCAAAGATAACTACTCTGTTTTGCTTGACTGACATAATAAACTAAGCTTTGAGTTTCCAGCTTGAAAAAGTACATTCTGATTAATACCCAACAAGAACAAAATAAACCCGCTATCATCTGTAGTCGAATAAAGTTTTATAGCAAACATTTTGCTTTTACATGCACTAAGGATGCATGAAGAAAGATCATTTCATGTTACATGAGTTTTAGGCTTAAACAGTGGAAATAAATAAAACAGTGAAACATTTCATCATTCAGCTGTGCTGATTAGATATTAATGTGTTGAAGACTGCCTAGTTGGGTGAGGACATATTAAACTAACATGAATTTTCATATTTGTGTTAAATCTAATCAATAATCCAGAATGCAGTATTTTTTTTAATTATGTATATAATGTTTACTTGCCTCTAAATTTTAAGTATGTTCCTTACTATGAAAAAAATAAATGAACTGCTAAATGCAGCCTAAGCACTAACTTACTATTTCTCCTACATCTTAAAGAAAATCAGTAGTTCTTCAGGAATCAATATAATTTATCAGGCAACATTTCAGAGGCATCTAAAATGCTGTGTACCTTTAAGTGAAGTCTTACAATGTTAATGTTTCAGTGCAGGCCATCTGCTAACCTTTGTTGCATGGTCCATTTAATAGTCAAAGGTCATATAACAAAATAAAAGGTAAACATGATTTGTAATCTTTTTTCTCCTAGTCTATGAAAACTTAGAGAATGAGGGTTTGAGGGTACAGCTTACATGTTGGGGGAGAAGGGTGTAGACTTCCCCTACAATAATAATATTCAATTATCTTTTTTTCATAACAATTTGCAATTTCTTGCAAAAGGGTTGTCAATTTTAGATATTTTACACATTACTACTTAAATTCTTTTCATCCTGTGTTTACTTTCATCTCCCTCCCACAGATTTCAGGCCCGCAGAGCCCCTCCAGACATGGCAGGGTAAATCTTAGAAGCATGACTAGGGAAGTGGAGAAGAGAGGTGGTCTGAGTGCTGCCACTGCTGCTTCAGGGAAGGCAGCAGCTTGCTTGTGGTCAGAAACTCTTCCAGCTCCTGAGCCATTAATCAAACATGGGTCATCTGGTTTACAAAAACAACTTTATCCCAGTACACCGCAAGGTCGACAGCACTCACAGTCAGGACTTTTCTTCCTATGGGGGGGGGGGGGGGGTAAACTTCAGTATTTAAAGATGTACATAGTTTTGTGTCTTAGCATTAAGTTAATAGGTTTTTGGGAGGTGCTGGGGGTGAGATTTTTTTTGAGGGCTTTCAATAAAACAAAACGTTTTGTAAGATGTGACATAGGCTCAAATGGATATGACAAAGAAACAACTGTATAAAAGTTCAACCTGTCAAACAGGGTACACATGTAAAACAAAACATTTAACAAAAAAGGTGTTATACATAAAAGGTGGGAATAGTAACTTTTTAATGCAATGATGCTTTCTGTAATGTCTTTAAATGTTAATAGTCCCAGATAAATACAAAAAAGAGAGAGTAGTGAACTATATTAAAAATGTAGCGTGCAAATTAACTATGTTACAGCAGACACACACAGAAAGAAGTGAACATGTGAATTTGATAAAGACAGGTTCTTCATGAGGGTTATTCAGTGGAATACCTGGGACAAAGGAAAATAGGAGCACTTATATTAATGACAAGAGGAGCTCCAATAGTGTTAGAAGAGAATAAAAAAGATAATGGCAGATTTGTAGTACTATAGGGCTACTGGCATGTATTTATATTCCATCTAAAACTGTTATAATGGAACTTGAGAAAATTCTGGGAGAAATAATCAGTTTTCAGCAAGGAGTATTACTTACTGATGGGGACTAGAATGTGATTTGCAACAGTGAAGATGTGTCTGGGGGGCCCAGAAGGAAAAGTACAACAAAGGAGGGTAGATTTTTGAAGAAATTTATGAAAATATTTGGCATGGAAAATGTGAATTCAGTAATAGGTGTTCAAAGTGAATTTACACCTTATTCCCCAAGAAATAAAAACTTGGCTAGGCTCGACA